>NW_026606610.1:1205000-1302062 GCF_029890125.1 Rhinichthys klamathensis goyatoka | reverse complement strand
AGAGATCCTCCATTTAAAAGCAGACACTTTGTGTATGTCTTAGAGAAAAAAAGAAAAAGTCTCAGACAACACGGTGGATAAAATAGATAACTGAATTATAAATCACACAAGTCATTAGTTTAACCTGCTACTACAACTGATGTATACGATCGATAAGCTATATGCCGTTCAAAGTTAGACAGAAAACGAGACTAAACTACAGAGTGATAACAATTCAATGCATGTTTATTCAGTGTTAGCTCTCGCACATCCTTTTGCATGAAAAGATTTTTATGCAACAGAATGGGGGCGGATTAATAACAAATACTGGCTATTCAATAACTAAAATTCAGCCGCTTCAGTTACAAACCACAGGAAGGAAATTCTTTAATATGCAATATGGCCTAAAGACAGTAATGAGATTAAATGGAGAGGACTGGAGACTAAGTTTTATAATTATTCTCTGAGAAAAGACTAATCTTGCATAATTTCAGAAGAGACCTGGAAAGGTGCATTCAGTAGTCCGGTGCTAATTTTAGAAGTTCAACACATTAAGAAACAAATTGTGTTTTTGTCTCGATGTATTTTCACCATGTTGAAATGACGTGACCCACAGTGTTTCACTAAGCATCGGAGAGAATCCTCACACTCATTGGCTGCCGGTGCTAGTAGTGTAGTTTTGTTTGGTGATGCAAAGAGCAAAAATTAGATAATGCATCACTTATTATCGTGCCTTACCAGCAGAGACATTAGGAGAATTAGTATCTGTGTGAAACAAACAAGACAAAAGACAAAAAGACTGGCAAAGACAATAAGCAAATGTAAACTTTGGTACGGCATAGCCTGTAAGGTGAATGAAAAAATTTGATGACATAAAAATCCTTAGTGATGCCCAAATTGCTTCTTTGTTTAAGGGAACTATTGTGTAGACCACTCTCAAAAACTTGTAGTATCAGTGTAATTTACGTTAAACTCGATCCTAATGCTAGCTGTAGTGCTACTACAGTAAATATGCCTTTAAACTGTGCTCCTATTTGCTAAAATACCAAAGTCTGCCATCAAAAGATTTTTCTTTCAATTCTTCCAATATCTGAAGCGTGCCATATACATTAAGTTTCTATAATATTATATGTAATCTGTAAAGACTTCTGAGAAAAAAGTTTATCCATTCCCTTTTATGATAATGAAATAGAACCTTTGAGAAATCCCCTAATTGCCAAACTTTCCCCAACGGATTGAAATAAGCTGTCCATAGAAATCATAAGAAATTTCACAATTCTGATTTTGATCGGAATTCTGCCTAACCATGGTTTCTTAACTATTCTTTTAAGAATTTTGAAGAAGAATTAATTGACAATTACAAATTCCCTCAACATGTTTTGAGAATTTCAAAATTATGAAGACAAACCCGTAATAACAAATCAGGATTAAATTGCATTATTTAATTCTTGAGAAAAAAAAGGTTATTGCATGCTCAGTTGCACCTAGAAACTTCTCTCTTTAACTAGTATCTCTCAGAAATCTTGTAACAAATTTCTTTCCATCCATTGCATGAATCTACACAGACTCTTCAATCATGGTAAACAATGACTCAGACACTCTGAAAGTTGATAGTTCCAATTGAAAAGTTCTTAGTTCTTAAAACTATTTTTCAAGGTGGCAGTTTTCACACGATGCGATTCATACAAAAATGTACACCCCTAAACCCATCCCTGAATGTAACCATCAGTGGGGCGTAAGCAGATTAAGCTAAAAAGGTACAAATACCTTATAGCCACCAATTCTCCAAAACGTAAAATAGTTACAAATTTGTATCATGAGTGTGTTGAAATAATACATGCTGATCATCATGACAGCATCAGAATTTAAGGCCGCTCTGATGCATATTTTAAATCACATTCTTTCCACAGATTGAAGAATGCAGACGTTGCAGAACTAGCTGCCAAAACCTCCTTAAGAAAAACAAGCAACCTGATCTGACAATACAAGCCTAAAATGAGCAGCTTGCCTTATTTGGCTAAATAGGAGGGGGCAGGAAAATATCAGACTTCAATAAGACTTTTTGCTCTGTGGCTAATCTCTCAGACAGACAGGACAGACGGACGCTGTCACCTCAGCGTTCAGGATTAGTCTGTCGCCAATGTTGCTCAGGCCGTCAGTGGAGAAAACAGGCCTGTCCAAGAAGTGACATTTAGATCCAGGTTTTCTCCTCTGCTTCGTCTCCTCCTGGTCGTGATGCTGACATTTAATTAGGAGTAGAATGAAGACAGTACTCCAGATTGAGCTTGTACTGACTCTGACCTTTTCAGCCCCTTTGCTCTGATCTGTCATTATAATACCAGGCCACAGAAAAACACTCACATGATAAGAATACCAAATCGCTCGCCTTACTGCCGGGAGCAGCTCAATTTAACGTCGGGACATTAAATCTGCATCCCGAGTGCCTTGCTCCATACACTCATTCATTCAATCCATATCGCTCACTTTAAATCATTCTTGTCTGTCTATAACAATCTCTTTACGTCTCCCACACACTTGTTGACCATGACATAGCAAACACACACTTGTCTTACATTATCAAATAGTCAACAACCAAAATGAATTTATTTTTGTTGATTTGTTTGAATCATTTATATTTTTCCCATCACAGAATAAGTTTCCTTTTCTTTATCATGGACTCTCCTGTATGTCATTGACCTTTTTAGCTAAACTAAATGGAATAGCAAAAACAATTACTGTTATCAAACATGTTTTGTGTGCCTGCCACAGGGTTTAAGGCTTGGACTAAGGCAGATCTGAATGAGAGATTGCAGTTAATTGTAAAAATGAAGCGGGTTTAAGTGGACTACTGATTGGAGAAGAGAGAGAGAGAAGAAGAAGAAGAGAGAGAGAAGAAAAAAGACAAGGTGAACTTCCATTTCAGGCTGACTTTCAGCTCAGAAAGGAGAATGTTTTTTAACATTCGAATATCAAAGCATCTCTCTCTCAGGTCATTAATTGTGATCAGATTATTTGATATGTGATCAAAGAGGCGGTTGATGGTTCTAATAATATAATGAGCAAGTGCACGATTCAAATGATCACGCTTTGCTGACTTACACAGCATTACATCATCTATTTTCATCATTTGCTTCAACCGGCCAGGATGACAGGGAGTCGAGGTGAATTGGGGTACACTGAGAATATTGTCTGCAAACAAAAGAAAGACTCAACTGAGCTTTGAGCTTGCAAAGACAAATACATGAGAGCCTTTTTGTTCAGCTGCGCCAAAGAGCACAACCCAACCCCACAAGACTGTTTTGTCTCCACGTTCACTCAACATCTCGAAATAGCTTCTCCACACCCAGGTTGCCCATCAGTCTTTAGAAATGTGACCCCAATACCAAGGACCATGGAGACTCGACATAGTCTTGGCAGCCAAAAGTGCCCAGATGTCCGTACGATATTGGGCATGCGTCCAAGCTGTCTGAGTGGCCCGAAATACTTCATGCCACCAGATAGAAAGGGGGGCTGAAAGAAAACAACTCCAAAATGGCAGCCGAAGCAAAGCAGGGAGAGTATGAGGGGAAGTGAACAGCTTGCAGCCAGAAGGTCAGCCACCCAGAGTTCAGATAATAGAGAGCGGCTCGGAAAGGTGTACAAACGATGACAGTGACTGGCTTTGACAGTCAGACATGAGAGAGAGGTCCAAAAGCAAGTGATAGAGGAGAGTTCCTGAGAGCACATATGGTGAAGGGTGTCGCAGTTCCTGTCTGTAGCTCTCGGAGGAGGCCATATGCCCCCACAGCAGGTCTGGACACCAATGGACTGCCATTATCTGCATAATTTAACAAGAAAGGCCCAGGACCAGAGAACATGGTAAATGAGGCATGTGTTCCTGGACAAATGAAAATGCATGATTGAGAGGGCAATAATAGCCCTGGTACCATACACACCAGAAACTTTTGCAATGTTGGAAACATCTTTGTGTTTTCGGAAAAAAAAGCTGAATGGTTCCTGTGGTGTGGAAAATGTATTTTTAAAAGGTATAAGAACAGTCTCTTATTAGAATAAGCTCATAAGACTGCAGTTATTATAATTATGATACAACTTAAAAAATCTGTCAACAAAATGCTGAGTTGAAACACTATTAAGCTACTTTAACACACTGTTTACAACAGTTAAGACTCATAACAACATCCACACAAATAAGTAAACTTTCTGCTTATTAACTCCAAAAACTGCTCTATTATGTGAAATGTGTCACTGTATAACTGGATAAGTGTACTTGGAAGCAGTTCCACATAAACATTAATTAATACTAGGAGGATCCTCAAGAGATCTCAATAATTGGTAACCTTTTTTTCACAGGTACTATGTAAAATCATGACCAGTCATTTTGACAGCAGTGGTTAATTAGACCTAGATAATGCAAAGTAATAAAATAATTAGTATTTCTTTCCACATTGCTCATTTTTATATGTTTATGTACGTCAATCAGAATTCACAATCAGGTTGTGTTATGTGGCTGGCGGATGAACCCAGGCGCAGACAGTATGCAATCACAGAACGTTTATTGTAGACAGAAAACAGGAAAAACAAAACCCACGAGGGGGTAAAACAAAGGCAACTCTGACGGGGGAAGACTAAACTAGACTAACACTTGACAAACTAGACTATAAACTAACAACAGAAACAGGATCAGAAATACACTAGACAAAACTCACAAGGTACTCACAAGTAAGTTAGCAATGACTCACACAACGTATGACAAAGTCAAACAATGAACCGCCACAGGACAGCAAACACAAGGGGATTATAAAGGGAACACTAATGACAAGGACAGGTGAAACTGACTAGACAATAAAGACGAGACGAGGATAACAAGGGGGCGGGGTAACGAAACGAGACAACACAAGCACATGGCCAAACAACAGACCATGCGCTTGTACATAAAACATGGGTCTGTCATGATCCTTCCACAATACTAGAAGAATACAAGGACATGATGGCAGAATCATGACAGGTTGGTCACACCACAGGATTTCTACATTTCAATTAAAAAAATAATAATAATAAAACAGATTTTTTTTTATGCTTGTATGTACGAACACAAAATCTGTTCTTTGCTGTCAAACAATGAAAACCTGGACTATGAAAAATGACTAGTCTATAGCCTATAGTAGTCAACCACCCTAACATCATTGAACTTTGATAGCATGGTAATAATTGAGTCATATTCATATCACCGTATTCACTATTGCCACTGTACATACAAGATCTCAAGATCCACAAAATCTTCTAACGTGGTGGCAGGAAATTTGAATCTGAAATCATTCAGTGGTTTTCTGTATTGTACTCTAGTCTAAATAAAAGCAGAAGGATTGCTTAAAACAACATTATTCTATTAAAGTCTTAGTTGCATCTGGAAGCTTGCACAAACAACTCTGCTTATCCAATTTGTGTTGATGTTTTCAACTACACTTTAGAAATTACACACAAATCTGAGAAAAGCATCGAAGAGAACTTGCAGCTACAAAGAAAACAAGAGCTGACAGGGTGTTTTGCATTAATCTTTGCCATTTCATCATAAATCTCCTTCATCATCTGCATTTGTCTACCTGGCACATTTCACAAATGCGCTGCACTTTAGTATCTAGTGTCTTTGTCTACAGTATCAGAGGCACAATTCCTATTTTCGTTGCAAGAACTATAAATATTAAAATGGTGGTTGTGGTTGAGTGAGGTCGTACGAATTGTTACGAATTAGCCATCTTTTAATCACTCGTCAAATTCGGACGAATTGGTCGTGAGATCGGGTTGGACAGTTTGCTAAATTAATAAATGTAATGTTTTTTTTTTTCTTATATTACTAAAATTTTAATTTGAAATTAATAATTTACTAAAAATATAAACAAAATGTAGTCTAAAACTAGCATCACCTAAATGACAGGTTAATTTAAATATTTGACAAATTTAAAATATACAAATGAAGGTTAATTTAGATCAATTTAATAGACCGTAGGAAATTAATAGGAACTAAAATATTGTATGATATTTAGTGCAATGATCAACAACAAGTACCTCTTTTCACAAACCAGTTGTTGGAAAAACTTAATTTTCAATGACTTTTACAGCCTATCTTGCACCGTATTTACGGAAAGTCACACCTCCATCATCCCCTTTCACTAATTGTTTTCCATCACACTTACTCTCTCTCTCTGTTCAACCTCAAACGTCGCTGCTCGCTCTCTCTCTCTCTCTCTCTCTCTCTCTCTCTCTCTCTCTCTCTCTCTCTCTCTCTCTCTCTCTCTCTCTCTCTCTCTCTCTCTCTCTCTCTCTCTCTCTCTCTCTCTCTCTCTCTCTCTCTCTCTCTCTTCCTCCGTACATCCAAATCATGGCACAAGATCTGACAAAAAGAGAAAAGCAGCACCCTCATCATTAAGTTTATCAAAAAAGCAGAGAGCTGCTGCTGTACTTGCTCTCTGGTGGGATGATTCTCTGTGCAAAAGTTCCTCTCCCACATCTCACTCAAGCAAAGGAAGGAATTAAAATGGTGGGGGAAAAATATTCCCCTCTCTGTGCTGGAGACAGCCTTTTTCTGGTGTATGTGAAAAAACAAATTGCACATGCTCACCCCTTCTAGTGTAAATATACACACTCATTAAGAGAAGAGGGGGGACATTAAAAAGTTATGTGGCGATGGGGGAACAGAGAAGAGACATGAACCCTCAAACTAATGAAAGGGAACGAGGAAAAAACTCGAAATACAATTTACGGCTTTGCAAAACTATATGAAGTCTTCTGGGGATTCATATGAAAGAGAGTGAGACCTCAGATTGAGTTTTATAAGCTTGCTGGAATGGCTCTTATACAAACAAGAGAAAAATGCTGAAGACCATCTTGAGTTGTCAGATGGAAATTTTTTGATTCCTTCAAACGCAGCTTTCCAATTGGAAAAGAAACTCATCCAGCTCCCAAAGTGCCTCCCAAATGTGCATGACACCAAATACCAAATGTGAGGGGTTGTTCAAGGTGTACAATGGTACTGTCAAACAATTAAGTTAATAGTCTGTATGATGTTAACCCTTACGAAAAAAGAAGTTAATTCAAGTGTGCTAATAATATACTACTTTTATTACTACTTACTAATTACTACTAAAATTAAGAAAGTACTTTCAGTCTACTGTTTATGTACTTCTCAGAAATATACTTAAAATTGCACTTAAGTAGCCTATACTTGACTTATTCTGACTGAAAAGTCTAAGTATATTTGGCCTATAGGCTACTTGTACTCAGTCTTTTAATCGAGATAGAACTTAAAGAATATAATTAAATTTTCTAAAATCTACCATCTTGATTTATAAAGAAAACAGGTATGGCCCTAATTCTGAGTATCTGGATTTTTGTGTAGGCAACCCCACTGGTACTGCACAAAAGGAATTTACTTCTTTCCCCGCCATTGACTGAATTTTCCAGCTATCTGTGTTTTTACTGTTATGCGATAGGGGGCGCGATTACACATATTATGAAAGAGTACAAAAACACAGGTGAAGAAGCAGAAACAGGTGATAGAAGACTGCTTACACAAATTTAAAACGACGTGATCCTCAAACATTCAACAGCATGCCAAACGTTACTGAATGAAATGTCAAACCAAGAGGAAACGACTGTGAAGCTTTGGGGGTGTTGATGGATAAATGTGATTTTCTCAGCTTTTTGTTTAAAATGTTCCTTTTTTATGACTCTTTCCATTTTAAAAACATTTTATTCTAGCTTCATACATCCTTTTTTATCAATACTTGAATGTGGGTAAGTTTTTTTGCTCATAGCCCGTATTGCAATACAGTAGACTTCCTGTGGGTGTGGCCAGTTCAATTCAAAATAACAATGCATTGCCAATTTTTCAGCACTGAATTTTGAATCCTGAAATATAATACACAATTAATTATGGTTGGATTGAATCAGCATATGATGTAATTAATTCAGTCAAAATTTTATCAACGGTCAGCCCCATTTTAAAACAGCCCTGACTGAACCAAACACAACAGAACAGCTGTTGAACTGACCTTGACTGAGACATATTTTCACTTTCAACCAGAGAGACAGCATATCGGGACCTGAGGACACGTTTAAATTGCTCTGGATGTCATTATTTTCAAGAACAAAGGAAGAGAAAACAAGTCTCATTTTTCTTTCCTTTCCTCCAAAATATAGTCTCTCTCACGCTCCGTCTTCTTTACCCAGTGACCCTCAGTGGTTCAGCCAACCCTGAGCTGTAGCAAGGGCAAGCTCAGAGGAGGGGCGCACATTAGAAATTCATAGCCCGCCTGCATATATCTGTCACATACTAATGTGCGCAAAACGCACAACTCCTGCAAGGGGATTGAGGCTCTGTCCCCACAGGTGGGACTTACTGACAGAAATCAATGGAGTCGCTAGTCCAAATCTTAGCCAGGGTACACAGTGGAGAAGAAAAGATAGGAAAAGAGGAGGAGAGAGAGAGAGACAATCAGTA
The DNA here is from genome assembly GCF_029890125.1 of Rhinichthys klamathensis goyatoka. Taxonomy (NCBI): domain Eukaryota; kingdom Metazoa; phylum Chordata; class Actinopteri; order Cypriniformes; family Leuciscidae; genus Rhinichthys; species Rhinichthys klamathensis. Next base: position 1,293,586 of record NW_026606610.1, on the reverse strand, counting down.
AAGAATAAATCTGAGTAAGCATATTCCTGCAGTTAAGGTTTAATTTTCACACAGCGGCAAAAAGATGGTCTGGCCCGGGGCCAAACCCAGGAGACCCAGCCAGAAACGCTCATTCTCCTTTCTGAGGATGGTCTCTGGGAGATGTGATTTGGATAGTTTCACAGATCACACCCACATTGATTTTTGAAGACTGGATTGAGAGACTACAACCTCAAAGGGTGAATTTAATAAAATTGTATCATCTCTCTAGCCTGACTTCGTCATACTCATATTCTAGTCAGAATGTGAGTCTGATACTGCTTCATAGGGCTTTGATTATGAGGCGTGTCTTAACCGAACCAGGAAAAAAAAAACTCTGCACTCAATTGGATAGACCTACAACCAATGAGAGCAACGCAGTAAGTCAACTACTTTGCATAGCACAGTTGTCAACTACAGAACTCAAATGCACGCACGCTGGAAGAAGTAAAATAACGAGTGTTGCTTCTTTTACTTGGCCCTCTATGAGTGCGACCAAAGGAGAAACCACAACGAGCACAGGGTTTTCATTGCGTCCCATCTTCTTAGTTACCATCGGAGCCAGCTGATAAATTAAACTTTTGCCGAATCCCATAGGAAGGACGGCAAACACATCTTTCCGATCGACAAATGCCTTGATTGCAGTTCTATGTTCGTCTTTTAAAATGAATGCGCTGTCGATTTCTTTTACAACGGACGCGATAGCGGAATCTCTACATCTCAGTTCTCCAGCTGCAGTCATCTCTGAGGGAAACCAGTTCAACCCAAGCGCTCTTTGATAACGTGAGGATTACGTCCCTGCAGATCATCTGTCCATCATCGTATAAAGCCCGCCCTGGCAATTTGATTGGCCCGACTAATTCTGAACCGATCATAATTACTCCTCAATGGAGCGAGTCCAGACCGAACTTCCCGACCAAAAAATGTTGTGGGCGGGGTTCGGGCTGGCATCCAGGCTATCATCTCTCCACAAGAAAAAAAAAATCACCCAAAGGGGCCATTCCAAACCTTGTCTAAAAGAAACAAATTGTGCTGCTCCATAGAAGTTTAAAACCATACTCCATTGAACTGTTCACAGAAATAAAGGATGACTAAAGAGACGGAGCTTGCCTTTTCTGTATGGGGGTGCAAGAAATTGTATAAAGCCAATACCAAACACCTGCCAATCGGAAATTAACGGAAAATGGCTCATATTTGCCTCACACTGTTTGCTACTTTTAAAGTTGTTGTGATAAGTTTCCAAAAGGGATACCAAAAGATAACTTATGTTAAAATCATTAATGAGAGCATAACATGTGAAGCATACAGAGGCTGAATTCACATATGAAGAGAAGAGGCTTACAAATGTATCTGCATTGAACAATGACTGCTTTATGAGCAGAAAAACAACAACTGTGTAAAAAGCGAACCTGGGTCACTTTAGCATTCCTGCATAATTTAGGCGAACTGAAAGCGTGGAACTGAGGTGGTCTGGGTCAATTTGAATCAATTATGCTCTTACAAACAAATACATATTCAAGCATTTTACACAGTTAGTGTTATGATTGAATCCACTGGATTGAGAAATGCAACTTTACTACAAAAGATAATAAAACATGAAACAAGGGCATGGTAAGGCATGAAACTCAGAACAAGAACCTGGACAAACATTCAATACTAGACAAAGACACAGGGCAAACATGAGAGCTTAAATACACAGACTAATTACAAGACAAGGAACACCTGTGAACAATGATCAGGCGATTAACAAATGACAAGACACGTGGCAGGATCACATGACAATCAGGGAATCACATGACAGGCAAGAACAAGGAACAAGACACAAAACCCACAACGTGACAGTTAGCTTAAACAGCCCGCCCTTTTACAGCAGTGTATCTAACAACAACCGTCATGTATAACCTGAAAATTACTTTAATTTACAATTTAACAAACAAAACTAAAATCCAGCAATGCTTTAATGCAGAATATCTAGGACTTTTGGATTAAAATATCCCAAAACCACTAGAACAATGTTATATTTTTTATTGACTTGGGTACTTACTTCCCAAATGTTTCCAATAATGTTTAAATCCAGAGAAATCAGTATTTTAACCAGTGTATCAGCCCATGTCGTTGCGTCGTCTTCATATCCTCTCTACCCTTGATTCCGGTTTTACTTCCGTAGAAACCATGGAAACACCAAAGACGCTTTAATATATTATGTGCTTTATTCGACAGGTAAGCAACTGTTTGGATACCTTTATCGTTAACATTTGGTAACTAAACATAATTGTATTAGGTAATTTTATATATTATTATTATTTATATATTATATTATAATGTTCCAGCAACGTAATTTTGTGATTCCCATAATCGTCGTGGTGAGGTTATACGTAGTGGTATGCCGCAAGACTGTGACGAGTGTATCAATGACCGAACTGGCATGTTGCGAGTACGTAACATAAAAGGACCATATTAGTCGCAGCGAGTGCCAAATAACGTTCCAGTAACTTTGTGATTCTTGAATTCGTCGAGGTGACGTTATAGGGGTACGTCGCTGGAACGTGGCAGGTAGGCCTACGTCCTGACGACAAAAACCACGTCCACATTTGTTTTTAATATACTTCTCACCTTTAGTCCTGGGAATAAAGATGTGCTTGATCCATAACCTTGAAATCCACATAGAACTGATAAACTCAAACCTTTCATTCTCTGCTGTAAAACCTTATAAATTCTAATAGGGAATTGTGTATTGTTTTCAGTTAATAGGTTTAGGGATCATAAATATATATATATGTATAACGTTTATATTAATGCAAAATTGTTAGGACGTCGTGGTAAAGTTCTATTTTTTAGAATCTTGGCTAGCGTTCAGAAATGCTGTGGGCACGTCCTCAAAAGACGTCGCTAGTTTATCCCAAGATGAACGTTGTAGAGACGTGGTCCACTGGTCTCCTAATAACTTAATCAAATATTTGATGAATTAAGTAAATGTCCCATATAATATAAAAATGGCATATATCACTAGGATAATGCTTGTAATGCAATTTTCTTAAAAAGCTATCTGGAGACCAGTGGACCACATCTCTACAACGTTCTCCATGGGATAGCGACGTCTTTTGAGGACGTGCCCATGACGTTCCTGGAACGTTAAGATTCTAAAAAAAGCACTCTACCTCGACATCCTCACAACATTGTCATAAAGTAATGTCACGCTGACCAAATGACCACTAACTGAAGACATCGTCACAACGTACTGTGTTAGCTGGGTGTTTTATTGACCTCTTTCCACAGTTGAAAAACACTGATTGATCGCTATTATCTATGAGGCATATACATTTCGGTAAGTTGTTCTGTATCTTTCAACATACCTATGTTCATTTGTGTAAAGAGGAACAGATGATCAGTTCAAGTGCCGCTTGAACTGAGGCGCTTCAGCGATCTGCCACGATACATTTACAAGCGCCAAAACTGTATTTATTGTATGAATTTCGTAATAAAATTGACAGAATCTGAGAGCTGAGAATATTTTTCATATCAGTAACCTGCTCTGTCTTGTCTGTCGGTGTCAGTGTCCTCTTTGCTTCGCGATTTTTCTCTGCATGAGAAAATGGATGTGTGTCGTGAGAGCATGTGAAAAGTATCAATTGCGTGACTCTCACGCTGAATACGTGAGAGTTGGCAGCCCTGGTATGAGTAGTAATTCAGCACTTGTGGTTATTTCATTAGAATGAAATAAAATAATGTAAATTTAATTGATCAAACATAACTGTCTGTAACCATGTTCAAGTTCAGGGAAGAAGGAGGCGGACGTTAACTTTAATCGTAAAATAAACAACAAAATTAAAGGAGATGCAACGGCCAACTGTGGCAAAAAAAAAAAATAATTGTTGAAAAAAATAAGCATAATAAAAACAGCAATGTAAAATGTCCCAGGCTCTCGGCCCCGCCCTGCTTCATATTAGCTCACCCATGAATATGATTTCTGTATGAGTCCTGTCGGATTGTTTTCCATCGGCTGTGTAGGCGAATCTGACAACTCACAGCATCATCAAGCTACACCTTTGTTGTTGTTTTGAATAAGCGACCTCAAACGGCGAAACTTACTTACTGTGCCTTTAATATTTCACAGTCACTTTAGTCGAATTCTCCACACAATTAATCTCTGGCGACAATATTACCTCTGAATCTTGGATTATTTTGAGGCAGAAATAATCAAATTTGAGAGTTGTTAACTGAATATTCGCTCTGACCGGGTTACTGAGCAGTGAGTCTTTGAGAACAGATGTAAGTGAATTATTCCAATTCGTACAATAAACAAATAATGTTATATGATTTGTGAAGACTGATCAGATTTGAGAATCGAACATTGCTAACACGTAGCAGTTTCTTCACTTCTAATTAGCTCTGATATGTTTTCATTAAATATAGAGCAGTAAAGTCAGATATTATGTTATGGTATGTATAGTGAATTTACTTTTATTTCAAATAAATTCTGATCATTTGAACTTTCTATTCATCAAAAACTCCTGGGGAAAAATTATATTATTATAGCATATTATTTTAATTGTTCCGCATACCCGACTAAAATCCATGGGTGATAGGGCCTTCTCGTCGAATGCTCCAAAACTTTGGAATTCCCTGCCTATTGAGATTAGGCAAGCCAAATCTCTTAGTGTTTTTAAAACATCACTTAAAACTTATTTGTTTAGGGTAGCTTTTACATAATTGTTTATAATTGTCGTATTATTATTAATCCTATATTTTCATAATGTTTTAATTTTTTTGTATTTTATTACGTTTTTCTGTCAGAAATGCATAGTTTGTTTAATTGTATGTTTTATGTTTTTATTCTTGTAAAGCGCTTTGAGATACTTTTTAAAGGCGCTATATAAAATAAAGTTTATTATTATTATATTATTATTATTATTAGAATGATTTCTGAAGGATCATGTGACACTGAAGACTGGAATAATGATGCTGAAATAGCAGCTTTGCATCACATGAATTAGATTTTAAAATATATTGAAATACAAAACAGGTTTTTACATTTTTAACAAATATTTTACTGCATTTTTGATAAATGCAGCCTTTGGTAAACACAAGAGACTCTTACTAACATCAAACTTTTCAAAGATAGTGTACCTAAGTACAGTAATAAAGGGGAAAAATACTTTGTTACTGTCTACCACTATTTTTTTATTGCTTAATGTAATTGTGCTGCCTTTTCAATGTCAAAATACCTATGTAAAACATATAAAAGTACGGTGAAAATCAATATATTTTGATCCATTGCTAACGTGATATATACTGATATATACTGATTATATACTGCAGATTTTGATTAGCCTCGTTATTAGTCACAGTCCATCCCTACAAGATTGATCACGATTAGGCACAGTGACCACAGTTGACTGCATGACTTCATCACAAAGGGTGTGTTAAATTGTCATTGACCAGGAAGTCCTAAGGGGTGACTTGAACGATAAATTCAGATCTTCTCATTTAGTTTCAGCTCACTGGCCTGCTGAAAGGAAACCAGATCACGGGCTGTTAGTGTCACCCGTTCCAAGCAGAGGATGGGGAGCTCAAGGGGTGATATTATAAGGGTAAGAGTGAGTCATGTGACACGAGTGATAGAGAGCGTACAGTGCGAGGCAGCGACTTGACTGGGGCTGTAGTAGTGGGGATGTCGAGATATAAGAGCACAGAGGCCGATGCAGGCGTGTGTACGAGTTAATATGGCCTGTGGGGATGATGAAACAGCTCAGACGTGTATTGTGCTTATGTGAGAGTGAGGATGGGCTCACTCGACTGCATAATTGAGTGGGATCTCAGCCAGCCCCTTAGTGCAGCCGTTCCCTTTTAGCTTCACTTCATTTTCTGCATTTCTTTGATATCTAAAACTGTGACTTTTGCTCGCATGGAAAGCCTGAGTGGAGATGACTGACACTATGCCATAGAGTTCACAAGTCCTCCCCTTTTGGTGTCAAAAGAATAGGTTGTCCTAACATTGCTTCAAATCTGTATGAATTATTCCAAGTAACTCAACGGGAGAAATAATGCACAATATCCAAGCTGCTCTTTTCTATGAAAGCAAACAATGACCAGGGACTGTAACGTAAAAAAAAAAAAAAAAAAAAAAAAATCATAAAAGGGAAACATGATCATAAAATGATAAATCGCATGCAATGGCACAATAACTGGTGTCTCAGCGAGGCTCAGTTTGCAGTAAATACTCCACACATATTCATCTGCTCTGAGTTTGGGTTGCTTATAACATGCATATGGGTATGCAACATGTCCCACACATTTCATCAGATTGGTAATGAAAAGCATTTATAAACCTGTTGCCAAATAAGTTAAAGCTTTAAGTTCTTAGGTTTTCAGACAAAATTAAAGCTTATGTATTTAACGTTTAAAAATGGAGAAATTATGACATATTTCAATACATTGAATATTAGCAATATTACCGTGATATCGTTGCTGACAATAGAAAATGTGTGAATCGTGTATGTTGCGATAACATTAAAAGTTTTACTTATGAAGACAGTAAGCCAGTTTCACTCCACTTTTCGTCTAATGACTATCAGTGCTGTTAAAGGGTTCATGACATGAGAAATCTAAATCTTTTAACATTAGGTCTTTGTACCATTAAAACATCCTGCAAGTGTCAAGTTTTTTTTTTGTTTTTTTTTGTCCTTTTATAAACAAAGCATTTATGTAATCCAGTTTCAAAAATGGTTCGTTTGGATATTGTGAGATCTGTGATGTCAATATATTTGCATATGAATGCCTCCTGAGCAAGACATCAGTGATTAGCCTAGTTGTCGACAGAGGTAGGCTACTTGGAAAAATACCATACTTGAGTAAAAGTACTCTTTCGTTGCCTCCTTGCAGTGAATTGAGATGTCCTTCAAGATTGCTTTCTTTAATTGGTTTCCGGGTCACAGGCTGGAGGACGGAGGAGTGAGGAAAGAGGGAAGCATTAATGTGAGTATTGAGAAGCACCCAGAGTAGTTGCATTACTCATCACAAATGTATTGGAGTAAAGAGTACATATACACTTATTGAAAAAAGTAGAGAGTAAAAGTTGCTAATATCTTTGATACTCATAAAACTACAAAGTAGCCAAAAAGATACTTTAAGTAACAGTAACTAACTAATTACATTTACTCATACTTTACACCACTGGTTGTCATGCATCATTGCCCCATAGGCCCAACCCACTGGCACTCAGTCAAAAGTAAATAGTACCCATTATATATTGTTAAAAGGAGAAGCATGCCAAGATTTTGTGCAAAAACAACTTCATTAACAATATAAGTGAACCTCAAGAGACGAATTAAAATAAAAGAAATAAAAAATGTATATCATGATCCCACTAATAAGTGCTATCTGTTTGGTAATGAGAAACCCTATTATATATATATATATATATATATATATACAAATGTTTGATGTAACACATTATCTGTGCATTGGGAAATAGAAAAGAAAAAAAAAATTACCAAAATATGCTTCCATAGACTCACACATGTTGTCTATCTGGTCTCTGGAATGAACTGCATTCATCATCTATTCATCACCCAGTACAATATTTACATTAAATAATAATAAACCTGAATCATGCTGCCAAGTTTCTGTTATTGGATCTGTTAAAGTTATCTGTTCATAACTTTTTAGCCTATTATCTCTTATCCAAATACTGGGGTGCGGGATGTATTTAATGGTATTTTTTGTCAAAACTTTTAGATGGATGAAACTTCAGTACATCCCTACTCTGAATTTCCATGTAAAAAAAAGAAAAGTTGCATTCCAAAGTTACATTAAGTATTATCCGTCCATCTAGTCAGTGACAGAATCTGCCAACACACAAACTCTCACAATAGCAGTGAGATAAGTGAAATAAAATAAAATGCAACCAAATAAGCCACCATTACTGACATACAGATTTTCAAAACAAATGAGTTTCAAACTCACAACCTCTTGGAAACTAAGCAAAAAAAAATCACTACTCACATGCAACCTAATGTCATACCAACGATATACTTTTAGTTCTTGTTTGTATTTGTTTTATTTTTTATACTTAATTAAAACCCATTTTCCTGCAATTGAGTCCTCGCTTCATCTCCTCAACCCCACACCTGACAGAACGAATCAGCCAAAAGAGGACTCAGCAGAAAAAAATCTTCCTTTTCCCATCTCCCTGCCCCTCCGCTCAGCAGATGAATCAACGCAGCAAACTCCTTTCTCTTCGACAAGGGGGAGCCAGTGTGAAGGAGTTTGCTCACCAGTTCGTGTTTGTAGCGGAGCGGCTCAACATCAGCGACGCAGTGCTCAAGGACATTTTTAACAACAGCCTTAACCCTCTGGGGACCAGAGTGTTTTTGGGGCCCTTTGGATGTTTTGACATGCTCTGACATTTGTGCTTTTTTCAGTTGCTTATAAACATATTAATGGCACAGGTGAAATTAAACTCTATTTAGCACAAACAGGTCTACCATAATGTGTGAGCAACATGTATGTACATGTTTGTATTTTTGAGAGAATATTGTTTATGCGTGGTTATTGAAAAAACTAAAAAATAAAGTTTTTGAAATAAGGACACAAAAAACATACTAAATATGAGTCCACAAGACTTTTGACTAATGTACGTTGTTGCCTAGAGTTTTTGCTTCAAAATGATCTGAAAATCATCCTTCCTAATCATTCACATAAAACAATAGATTGTTTTAAATTGTGAAAAACATTTTTTTGTTTGCCAAGGCAATATGCGGATGGGCGGAACGGCCTAACCCCTATCATGAATAATTAAGTGGTTCTCAGACAGTGACCCTGCATAATAATGAGCCTTTCATTCAGGGGTGTCACACAAGAAAGAATGTAAGGACAATATATATATATATATATATATATATATATATATATATATATATATATATATATATATATATATATATATTGTCATTGCATTCTTTCTTGTATATATATATATAGCCTACATGTATATATATATATATATATATATATATATTTTGTCATTGCATTCTTTCTTGTATATATATATAACCTACATGTGTATATATATATATATATATATATATACACACACACACACACACACAAACACACAGATATATATATATATATACAAACAATCAAAATATAAATGAAAGCCAGAAGCACATTTTTAGTCATACCTGGAAACAAATCCTGGTCAAATGCTATATGGGCCATTCTACAGAATTGGTTCAAAGTTACAGTTGGAAACATCTTGAAAAGAAAATAGTCTTTTCCCATAAATGTCTTATAAAGTATTATTTTTTAAAGTAGACCAATACAATAAAAATAAACCAGTCGCATTTCAAAGTCGCTCGCGAAATGACCGCCAGGTGGCGCAAAGGGACATTTATCAAAACGTAAGTGGGGCTAATGTCAATTAACAACAGTAAGGATGAAATTCTACAAGTTATGGTAATTTACAAATAAGCCTACAACAAACATTTATTTTTAAACAAATATTTTTAAATATGCAACATGCACGTTTAAACAACAAACAATACAATCTGAACCAGCGCTCCTGTATTGAGACATGCAGCGCGTTTCAGTTACGATCCTGGTTCCAGTGGCCTTAATACATTCACGGCTTTTTAAAATGTCACAAAGCGTTTTGAGATGGTTTTGAATGAAATATTGAAGTTTATAATTAGGGTATTTTGGCACACCACGCCGAGTGGCTATGCATTATTCTAAAATCTGGCTTTATTCTGGCATGTTGAATTAGAGTTTGACAAACGCGGCGGCGCGTTCATTTGGATTTATTTTTCTCATAACAGCTAAAAGAACTTACTGCGTAATTGTTGGTCATACAGATAAGATATCATCTTTTAAAACTGTAAAAGGTCTACTTTTATTCATGTAGGTAGGCTAAAGTAGGCCTACACTCACACAGGCTAACGACAAAACGTTTTCTCGCTCATGTGAGAAACAAACGTTTGGGCATTTCTCAGTGAGGAAATTAATAGCCGAGCGGTAGAACTTACGGTTCACCATCAAGATGACACGGGTTCAAATCCCGATCAAACATGGTCTACTGCAAATTTTATATTTATTAATGCAGAGAGATTTGTCTAGCTCTAAAACTCTGTTACGCCATACAGTTTTTTGGTTATATTTATAAAATAAAATTACCATGCATTTCCATTTTACACTAGGAACAATAGTATCGAACACAACGACGTTGCATCTGTACCAATCGTACGAGGCTACCAATCGTAATTTCAAAAGCAGTTCTGTAAAAAAAGTAATTTTACATATATAGCCTATATATATATATTTTTTTTTTATTAGGCCTATTATTATTATTATTATTTTGATTCCCTACAACCTAGAGTTTTTAAAAACATGGTTTTAAGTAAAGTGTGATTTGCCAGAGGGGACGGGGATTTCCTTCTGGTCTAAACATCCCTGCTTCTGCTGAATTATTTGAATCCCCACACCCCTCCCTCCACAGTAATCAATGCTATAGGCTACTTCACCAATAGACCATATCAAATATAAAATAGAGATATGCAACAAGCACGTTTAAACAACGACAAACAATAAAATCAAAACCAGCGTTTCAGTTGTTCATTAGTTCAAGTGGCCTTAATGCATGCACGGCTTTTCAAAATTTTACAAAGCGTGTTGAGATTATTTTGAATGAAATATTGAAGTTTATAATTAAGTGTTTTGGCAGACCACGCCGAGTGGCCCTATGCATTTTTCTAAAGTCGGGTTTTATTCGAACTTTTGCTAACGACAAAAACAGTTTATCTGTCGTCTCTGTCTCCGGGAACTGCGCGTCACAAAAATGAACCGAAAGCCACTTCAGCTCAGTCACTATAAGAAATCGGCTCTGTCTAAAGCCTTTAAATGTCTAAATATTCTGGCTAATAAATGTTATCTGATTATGTAATCCATATGAAAACGAGAGGTACAGAGGATCTACTCAAACATGTAGCCTGTAAGCGCTTCCCAATGAGAAAATGACAAGGGTGAAAATCTCGCTCTAATTAAATGTAGCAGGCTAAATCGCCCTGAATTAAAATGTAAAAACAGATCAAATAATGTATTTGTCGAAATGTTGCGATATTGTTTCATTTAAGTTCATAATTATTCAATACATGTTATTTAATTTAGCAGCATTACCACAAAGCACCGTGGTTCGATATTTATTTGAATAAAAAAATAAAAAATAAAAAACTTAATTCACAAATTGCATGCCTGGTTGAAAGGATCCAAAGATCCATGTAGACTTTAATATTGAGTTGAACATTTTGTTCATGAAAACAAATTAACATGCGTTTTTTTCAGATTATATTTAGTTTTGCTTGGAAAAAGCTGGCCCAAACCAGTTTTATTTCATCAATTACTGAAATAATGAAATATTTAGTAATAAACTTTTATGATAGAAATATCACTAGGCTACATGTAACTAAATCATTTAATTCCTTCATTATCAACACTGTCTAGAATAGCGATTTAAGTGTGAATTGCGACTTCTCTTTGTGTTAAGTCAGCCTCAGACTCCGATAGCCTGTGGGGGGTTGGAGGGACAGTTCAGTGCTGTATCGAGCGCGCAGGACAATAGGCATAGGTGTTAATGTTCCTCTTTCATATGGAGAGCGAGGGAGACTAAATAAACTTGTTAAAAAGAGATTCAGCGCGAGAGAGGCAAAGAAAAACGCATGTTTTAATTTAATTATGTTGCTTTGGACAATTTTCGTTTTGTAGGCCTACTGTTTTAATTGTTTAATATAGCTGTCATTTCTTTGGCAATACAAATTTAAAATGTCGCAAGAATAATATTAGCCTAGTGTTTCTTATTTTGCATCGCAAAAGAAATAAACTCTAAACCCGATGCAACCCTGTTTTAAATTAAAAAAACTGTCCCGACACTTTATTTAAACCTTGAAATGTTCGAACTTGGTTTCAAACTTAAGTAATTTTAGTGTTCTTTTACATTACACAATAATTTAGCAGACTAAAGACGTGCTTCTTCATTTTCATTTTCTGATGCAATCGGCTGACAATCTTCCTTCATCAGTTTTTGTCGTTTGTGCAGCGGCTGCGGTTCTACAGGAATGTAGCAAATTTATGTTGTAATAATAATTAAACAAAACTCTTGACTTTAAATAAGTAAACAGTTATAAACAGTTAGCTATTTAAGCATCAAGAAGGTAAAATATAAACGCTGTTGGCCAACATCTACCACTGAGCTATCGTCTGTACGTCTGTAAATGTTTTTATTGCAATGTTTTACTTTTTCATTATTTATTCAATTTCATTTCAGTAGCCTAATTTCAGTATTGTGATTATGAATTATTTTAACTTTACGTTTCACTTGTTGAATTCATCTGCTACCAGCTTTCAATCGCTCTGAATCAGTGCGGTGCGGCAGCAGATTACGCATTAGAGAGAATAAACAAACACTTTTCAGAGTCTATGATTGTAGCGCCTCTTGGCGGTAAAAGGCAGAAAATACACCCCAAATTTTACCGCCGCGGTGGAACGGCTGATGTGGGCATTGTCATGGCTTGCCTCAACATTTGCGTTTGAATAGCGCGCGTCCTCCGTGGGCGTGTCAGATTAACGCGTAATGAAGTGTAATGAGCTGGGGGAAAAAAATCTGACAGCACTCTCTTTTCGTACAGATTACATAAACTGAGAATATTTGTTTTTTATATAAATTACATCATTGAAAAGAAGAGAATTCAAGCTTCATAAAGAAAAATCTCTCGTGCCTGTATGACAAGTATTTGCTGAGTTAGAGTTAATTTTTCGGACGTGTTTCAGAATGGACTGCACTGACAGAGAGAAGGCAAAACTCGCATCATGTTTATTTTTCTTTATTTGACAAAAAGCACAAAACTTTGTTTTTATTGTGAGTATACAGAAAAATAATAGACAATTAACAAGATCGATTGATGTATAACACTTATATGTACGATCAAAATCAACAGAGTATTTTAAGTCTATTTTTCTGCTATGTGAAAAAAAAACGGCAAAACGCGCGGGCGCGTTTCTGGTCCCCAGAGGGTTAATGAGCCTGCCCATGCCTGGGAGATGGGAATGCTGGGGATACTGTCATTCTGGCAGTTTGTGGGGTATGTGTACAACCGTGGAGAGGAGGGTGGCCTTCCGCGGCTCCGCCTCTTAACCCACCTCCCATTCACCTCACAAACTGCCATGTCCCCAATCCTCCGATGACCCCTTCGGGGAGAGGGAGGAAGAAAACAGGTCCGCCTCATCTGCCTCCTATTCAGTGGTGGCCGAAGAGGCTGCAGCACCCCCAGAGGTGACTGAAGAGGCTGCAGTGCTCCCAGAGGCAGTAAGCTCCTTCCGCAAGCCCAGGAAGAGGGGGGCTCCTGTCGCTACGCTTAGTCCAGTGGTCCAGGAGGACCCCACTTCGGTGCTCACAGGTCCGGTGGTCCAGGAGGACTCTACTTCGGTGGTCCCAAGCCCGCTGGTCCCAGAGCCGTCCACTCTCCCTGTCGCGCCCCCAGTGTTGGCCGAAGAGGCTGCAGCGCCCCCAGTGTTGGCCGAAAAAGCTGCAGAGCCGCCTCGCTCACGGAAACGGAGGAGGAGGAGGAAGGCTTCCTGCTTACCACAGGGTCTGGAGGTCGTTCCAAAGCCTGCTGTCAGCCTAGAGGCCATCCCCATGCTCATTGCCCTTCCGGCGCCACCCCAGCGCCGCCCAAGCGCCTTGCCCTGCCATCAATGCTCAAGTGTCCTTGCCCTTCCGGCGCCACCCAAGCATCTCGCCCTGCCGGCTCCGTCCATGCTGCCAGTCATGCTGGTTCCGCCCAAGCTCCAGGAGGACGTCCCAGAGCTGTCCGCTCTCACATACGGCCAAGGAGGCCATTCCAGAGCCGCCTAACTGTCTGTCCTGTGCCCACCGCATCAGCCGTGCTTCCCTTGGAGCACTTATATTTGTGGGATTTCCCTTCCTCACCATAGTCCTTGTCTTGCCCAAGTCTTGGCCAGCCTGTTCTGCCTGCCCTGATGGCTCTGCCCTTGCTACCTGCCCTGCCGACGCCACCCAAGCTCCTTGCACAGCCCTGGCCATCTACCAGGACTCCAGTTATGGCGAAGCTTGCCTGGCCTGTCCCTCCGGCACCGCCCTGGCCCTATCCCAGGACTCCTGACCCTCTGGAGCCCACCACGCACAAATACCTATTATTTAATCGCCATGGACCAGTGGGAGTATGTTTACCAGCCATAGCAAACTTTTACTAACTCCCAAAATGAACTTCGTCTTGGCCTGATTTTGTTCGAAATTACGTCACTGCAGTTTGTTCTTCGATTTTGCTTGAAGTATATTGGGGCCTTGACCCTTGTGATTTTGGGGGTGATCATGCGAGTATCAAGAATCGTGAGATTTCACTGGTACTACTGGAGTTTTCTTATTGTGACCCCTACTTCCACGTTTAACCACAATTACAGCACTTGGCAAAGTACACATTTGCAAGTACCTGTACACAAAATACTTTTATGAGTCCTGTGATCTTATAATCAATCACTGCTGTGGTGGAGGGACCAGTCTCGAGCTGTCGGCCGACATGGTTTGCCATCAGGGAGGGTGTGAAGCGAAACTGGTGTGACATAGTGATTGATGCTCCCAATCTGTCTTCATCACGCACAGTTCGACATGACTGTCACTCTGCGGTGGTCTCACTCCCATTAGCTCTGGATGCTGTGATGTGGACAGGGAGATGGGATAGATGAGGAAGAAGATAAAAAGAGTGATGCAAAGAGGATGGTTAATGTGTAACTGAAACAAGAAGTTGGGGCGGGACTTACCAAGGGAACTGTTTAAATAGTCAGTAGACTTTAGTTTGTGTTACAGCCCGGCAAAACCATTGTTTGCTATCCGCTATTGCTAGTTAGAGGCAGGTGGTATTTATAATTTACTGGGAGGAGACATTATTCCAAAGAGCATTTTATTGGAAAAAAAAAAAAGATGCACACGCCCCTGCAGACAAGATGAGTCATGAGTACTTTGGTTTATTTTCCTGAAAGAGAAACACTGCATTTTGAAGGGGTACCACCCCCACCCCCCCCACACACACACACACACACACAAAAAAATCACTTATTTAGCCACCCTCATGTTGTTCCAAACATGTATCTCTTTATTTATTTTTGTGGAATATGTAAGCAACCTAGGGTCCTTTGCACCATGACCTCGAGCCAAACACCCCCCCAGAAGCCTTTTTTCCCTTGGTCGAACATTATTAAAGTTAGAGCTTATTTAGATATACCAGCCGGATGGCTTCGTGCAGGCGCTAATGGATCCAAGTTTGTATCTTGTAAATTACCCCACTAATTACCACATGCTACGCTTAATTTCTGTCAGGACCACTATCGTCAAATACGATTGACAATTAGCATACAGTTAGGATTGGTGGTATGGTTCTGTTCTGGGCAATAACTCCCTGTGCATCCATGCAGCCTATCATTGATAAGAGCAGGGAGAGCAGCAATAACCCCTCAAAACAAAACCATATGCCAATATCCCTCAAACACAAACTGACAGTGAAAATAGTAAAAAAAATAAGCCGATGAGACTTCGCTCCCCTTCTGACGTAGGGACGTTTCCACCCACGACACAGCCATTTGGTTTTCGCAAGCGACAACAGTGTAACCAGTTCTAACGCAATGACAAAAGTTCAAGCAAAGAATGCAAACTGTTCTTTCGTTGGCTGCACAGAACACTATTAGACCAAAAAAAATTCACAGCTGTCTTATAAAGATCTCAGGGAACTGTCAACTTGTGTAAAAGTTAACCATGACGGAAGATGAGATGAATCAATGTAACTCCACAACAACTACATAAATGTATCCACTAACCATTCAGAAACATGTAGGTGCAGTCTAAAAGTTGCAACCTCTTGCTGAGTCTCTCCATAAGGCTGCACTCTGCTACTGGTTATTTCTGGGATTTTGGATGAGTGAGTTTTGCTATTTCGCGTGTTTTGTTATTGCCGGAGTATCCGAGGCTCGGAACTATCTTCTGAAAGGGGAGGGGAGCAGCAGCTCATTTGCATTTAAAGGGACACACAAAAATGGCGCGTTTTTGTCACATCCAAAAAGAGGCAAATTTGACAAGCTATAATAAATGATATGGGGGGTATTTTGAGCTGAAATTTAACAGACACATTCTGGGGACACCATAGATTTATATTACATCTTGTGAAAAGGGGCATAATATGTCACCTTTAATTTAAATGGCTCCAAAGTCAATCGATATGGACTAAAATCCACAAAACTTTGATTCTAAATTCAGGATGCTTTAAACTTCTGACTAGCAGTAAGAGATAGGCCACAAGTAAGAAGCTTGTTATATCTCTCCTAAAAAGCCCTGTGTCCTGTCAGACATCTATTCACAATGTTTCTTGCATTTTGAAAATACCGCTAAACTGACAGAAGACTGTTGAATTACCAGAAAAACAGCAGTTGTTCTGAATGTTGGCTCGACAACACAGTCTGAGTCGCTCCGCCAGAGTCTTCATCTACGTGTCCCCCTGAAGAGAGAATTAGTCATACTGTCTACCTCTCTCTGTTACAGTCTTGTTTTTCAAGGAAAGAACGCTTCAACCACATACCTTGCCTCTGTCAGAGAAGAATCAGCAACTAAACAAAACAACAACAGCAACTTGAAAAGGTCAGTGCTCACATAAAAATAAAGACCTTGTCCCTTTCTCCTATCGCTCTGGTTTCCCATCATGCATTACACAAAACACATCACTAAAGGTTAGGCTGAGTGCCAATTCATTTCCTTGAATGAGCAGAGACAAAGGTTGGAATGAGTCCTCCCACATGCAGGTTGTTAATGTATGCAGCAGCACATAATGAATGTTTATCTGAATTCAGCAGTCAAGCTGCTGTCGTTTAGCTTACGGCAAGTCAACCCGGTAGTTCAAGTTTCTTGCATACAACCAAACTAATGATCAATAAACATCTGCTTATAGTTTCTTCTTCTTTGAAGATTTTTGTATCTTCTGTGGAAGTGAGACGGCAATGGGGTCATAGTTCATGCACTGAAAAAAATGTGGAGTAGGATTTACTTGAAAAAAGCTAGGCAACTTTTTTCACTCAGAAAATGCTAGTAAATTTACAACGATTTGCCAAGTAAAAACCTAAACATATTTATCAGTAGCTTTAATTAGAAATATTTAAGTTAAATTTACTTGGAATATGGAATTAAGTAAAATTTACTTACAGTAACCTAGCCAAGTGAAAGTAACAAAGAAAATAAGACATTTTAACTTGGCTAGTAAAAGGTTGAGTAATATCAATTTAGTTGAAATTTCCTTTGCATTACATTTCACTCAAACAATAATATTGAATTATACCAGATTGTGCTTTACTTAGAACTTCTAAGTAATTTTTACTACATCATGTCAGATGTTAAACATCATGTGAATGCAAAGACCTCAATACTTGGTAGAAAATACACAATGACGGTAACATTTGATGGATCGTTTTTGTGTTTGAATGTGTCAATTTTTTGAGCAGAAAATTTACTCGAAATGTCACAAAATGGCAAGTTACTATAATCCTAACAACAAAAGCAATGATAAAACAGTGTAAATACAGCTGGAAACCAGTGAAAAATCAACCTCATTAATTATTCAAGGTCCAGTGCATGATGGGAACCCCAGTATCAGAAAAGTTGAGTAATTTTTACTTAATTTTATTAAGTTGATATTTACGCTTTCATTTCTACTCGTTTGAATTAAGTACTGATATGGAATTTACTTCGTTTTTTTAATTCTTGCCTGAACTAACTTTTTCATGTAAATTACATTGTTTTTTTTTCAGTAGTATTTACTTCACCACAAAATCATTTTTTACAGTGTGGGATTATCCTTCTGACCTCTCAGTAGTGTCATTACGTGTCAAATCAACCAAATTTCAGAAACTTCCCCAGCTCAAATTTTTTATTTTACTCATATTTTTTCTAAAGAAAGACAAACATAAATAGTGATGACAGCCAAAATATTAAATGTAATGGCTTAACAAAAACGTTTTTTATGGTTTTAGTTTTAGTTAACGATAAGAAAATGTTACTTTTTATTAGATGGTTACACTACATGACATTTTTAGAGACATTAAATGTTATTCAGTATGAATTGAAACCAAATATAAAACTAAAATGCATACAAAGAGTAGTTTACAAGAGTAGCATACAAATTTACAACCTCGAATTTGACACATTTTAAACTTTTCTTTTTTTTTTTATCGTGGACACTCTTGTGGGTCATTGACCTATACTGTCGGCTATTTCACAGCGGCTCATCCAATCATATTTCAGAGTCTGAACTATATATGTGTTTTAAGCACATTTATAGTTTTTCTCTCTTTTTTTTTGTGTGTGCTATTGCATCATGTCTATACTTTGGAAGCACAGACGTATGTTAAATAGCAAAAAGGAAGTTTCACTGTCTTGTAATCAATCTTCTGTACAAACACAGATGATACATAAAAGGACGGTTGTTGATCTGTCATCAGGAATCTGTGTATCCGTCAAAGCTCAAGCGTCTCTAAAAATAGATCAAATATGATTAAGTCTAAACAGATGCTACTTTCTACAAAACACCCACTTAAATGAATTCCTCCACACTGCTAATTACTGCAACATTTTGACTTGCAAACACTTCCAAACTCGCAATCTTAGCTATATATTTAACCCGACAATATGTAACTTGAAACAGGTTTTCAGTGTCTATTGCTATGAGAAATGGAGGTGGCAAAAACCTTATTTCTGAGATTCATGCGCTAAACTTGCATATGACAACACGGCCAATTTTGTATGTGGTGGTGCAACCCCTCCGTTTCCATTATAATATCTTTGCTGAAAAACCTGTTGTTCACAATTTACTACATGCCTTCTGTTGTCTGATTGATAGTTCTAAAAACGTACAATTCTGATAAATTATAAATTATAATTTATTAATCTGGTTGATAATTCTAAAAAAAATCCCCTTCCTGTCATGGTATGTGTCTTTTTGCTGTGAAATATTTTCCAACTTTTTTTAAAATAAACGCACAAATAATTTTTATATTGTTATATTGCAACTTGGTTTACTTTATTATCCATACATTATTTATTATTTGTAAAATGTGCACCGCCTTTCAAAAGTTTGGGATCAGTAAGATTATTTTGAAGTTTTTAAAAGAAGTATCTTCTGCTTACAAGGCTGCATTTATTTGATTAAAAATACAGCAAAAACTGTAATATTGTGAAATATTATTACAATTTAAAATAACTCTTTTCCATTTTAATATATTTAAAAATGTGATTTATTTCTGTTTACAAAGATGAATTTTCAGCATCATTACTCCGGTCTTCAGGGTCACATGATCCTTTGAAGAAAGTTATTATTTGTACTGTAAATCTCTCATTTATCAATGTATTGCATTGCATTACGTCTTGCATTGCATTACCCCTTTTTTCTAAGAAATAAAAATAATAAAAGATTATGCCAAAAAGAATTGAAACCTTTTTAAAGAGGCCTTTTTTCTTTATTATGATATAAAAAAAGGTTGTAACAGCATTTTTAACTTAATACCCCCAAAAAATATCTAAATTAATTTTAATTCAGAAATCAGCAACATGCTCATCATAGTAGAAGTGTATTCAAGTCATTGTATGTGAATTTTTGAATAACTACTTATTCATGTCAATGTCATTGACCCCTATTCTATTCTATTCATTCTATTCTATTCTATTCTCTTTCCAATCCATATTTACGTGCACATACAAACATCAAAGTGTACAACTGAGGGGGTTTTAATTCCTACCCTTCACGTTACATTTCCCCAGTGCCGCGACACAGCCGAGCGTGCTAAACTTGAAATTGCATCCTCACTCGGGTGAGGTCAGAGGTCACCACCTCACCGCTTTTCTTTGCATTTCAGAAGCGAGATGAAGGGAGAAGTGTAGCAGAGTCGTCAGGATTGTCCCCGGCCTGCTTCTCTCCCATTAACCCAAGAGACCCTGGACAACCAACACTTCAACCTCCTGGTATTTTCGCTTCTTCGACATCGAACTCCTTCAGTGACAGTGCATCATCTATGATGTGATGATTCACGACCGCCCACCTCTGCGTTAACACCTCACGATCATTGCCGCATGTAAATGCACACATTTAGTTAACGTCTCCCCTACAATTAAAAGAGACGAGAGGAGGATATATTCAACATGTTGAATACTGTACCTGTCAAGACTCTGAAATTACACTCACCCCCTGAAGCAAACCGGAAAGCCTGACAGATGGAGCTGTCTGCCTCTCTGCATATATAGCCACAGCTAATGAGCAAATGAGCCGTACAGACAAAAAAAACTGTTCTGTGCAGAGGAGGACCATCATAATGGACAATCTGAAGTGAACTCTAAACTTTAGTTGAACAAAATTCCGATATGCCCTCAAACTGTTTTGTGGCTTGTGTTGATTTTAGCCACTATGCAAGTAATAAATCTCTGTCATCTGAAACGGTGTCTTTGTTTTTGCTTCCTGCATATGGTCATGACTTCCCTTGTTTGACGTTATAAAGGCATGAATTGAGAAGCAAAGAAAAAAAAAAGTGTTGCAGGTAGGGGAGACAGGGGAATATAGTAAAACATCTTGTTTCAATTCTGTAGCTGTTATTTTTGTCCACTTTGGAATCTTAGATTCCCACATTTCCGAGCTGCAAATTAGTTTAGAAATCAGCTTTCGCCCTAAATGATGTTTTATTAACAAAGTTCGGGAGGAGCATGTTCAGATAATTAACCTAATTAACACGAGAGAAGCGCATTCAGTTAATCAACTCAATTAACGATAAGAGCTATATTCAGCAGACTTACTTCTGTGCGTTGACAGTTTACCACCCCATCTCCTCACTTCTAACTATTCCCATCACATCCGGGGGGAGTACTCTGGGTTCGGGCCAAATTCCGAGCTCAGAGCCCTGCCCCCGGACAGCACGCCAAATACGCATAACCTTTACTCTATCTAATTATATGTAAGAGTGAACTCGTGAAATGGTGTGAATTAATGTCAATACCAACAGTGCTGTAGGGCACAACACTAATGGTTTTAATTATGTAAATCGGTTTAAACAGTAAATCAAATGTATCGTTTAGAATATTTATTATGCCATCAATTTAACTGCACATTTTAATTCAAAATATATTGGTAACAAATACAGAACAAACACATAAAGCAAATATACTGCACTATACTGTCCTATAATACACTTTATAAATCTTTATGAGTTACAGTAGTGTTACAACCCTCTTACTCTGATCAGCATGACACACACACACACACACACACACACACACATGCTTGATGAGGCTTGATGAGCATAAGAGACTTCTTTAAAAAAAAAAAACGATATCAGCCAAAAGTTTGGAAACATTACAACTTCCAAACATAAACTATTTCCATACAGAAATATTCCAAAATATTACTACAGTTTAAAATAACGGTTTTATATTTTTACATAGGCTACTTTACAATAAAATTAGTTTCTGTGATGCAAAGCTGATTATATATATATATATATATATATATATATATATATATATACTGGTATATAAATATGACTAAAATAACATACTGTAAGTGCTGCTGATTCAGATTTAAAATCCATTATTACCATGACTGCAAATTTATAAAGACTCATAAAAACAAGCACATCAGAAGGGTGGTCATGTATAATCGAGATTTCATCCAGTAGTTCATTTCTAAATGGTTAAAATGATAGTGTTACTCTCTCCAGACTCCCCTAACACAGAATACTGAACCATTTAATAATATTGTTGCATAGACATATTTAAGATCCCAAAATTTCATATGCAATTTGCAGCATTAGCAAATATGACATGAACCATATCTAAACATTTTGTGATACTAAACATTGTGGCACATACAATTTATAGTACAACAGAGGCACTAAAGGATCAAATACATGAAATAAAGAGTGAAAAGGTTAGGCATCCATGCATAGATATTGGGAAATTATTCTCTTTTATTTGAAGTACTGTTGAGAGATAGGACCGTGTTGAGGACGGCCTGATGTCTTTCATTAAAATGCTAAACAGGTGCAAAGGTGGAGTAGGAAAACAACGTGTTTGATCAATGCGCCCTTGCTATTTCATCTCTACCAGAATGGGACTTTATAAAGAACACGATCTGGCTAAATCTACAGAATGTGATATGTCGCACAGAACCGTAAAAAAACAACATTTGGTGGCAAATTTACAACAGAGCCACTATTTCAGCATACTTTTCTATTAATGTTGGTTTCATGGTTTTGAAAACATAAGCTACTATTTTCAACTAGAGTCTACGAATGTGATGTGGTGGGGTCAACAAGAAAAAGTAAATGTCAAATTATTTGATTCCAAAAAAAAGTTTTACTGACCTTTATGTACACTCATGAGTGCATGGGTCCTTTTTTTGATGTCATTTCCTATTGTATGATTTTGATCACACTGACTGACTGACTGACTGACTGACTGACTGACTGACTGACTGACTGACTGCTGATTTAACGGACAAAGGTTTTTCAAACATTAATAAGCAGTGAAGCACTTTGGTGAAAATATTTACAAAAAAAGATTATCCCAAAGTGTTCTGCATCCTCCACAACCTAACACTCAGAACCGACCCGCAAGATGGGTAAACGCGGCATGCAAATTGCGTTCAGTACAGATTTTTTTGCGCTGTTACCTGATTTGCATAATTCCTTTAGTGAATCAGTTACAACAATGCAGACAGTGTATGCAAATTAGCTGTGCTATCAGCGGCTGCAATTCATTTATTTCATTTATACATATATTTTCCACAGAAGAGTTTGAAATGGAACAGCTAGCCCATTAAATCAACAGAATGTTTTGTTTTTATTTGTGTAAGGGAGAAGGAAAGTGCTGCTGTGGGATTCGATTAACATTATTTGCATAACATATTCACAGATAGCCTACAGAATGTGTCTCCTCAGACATTCTCAAGGCAGTGAAAGAGATTCAAATGCCCCAAAAAAGCTGAAAGTGGGATCGCACTTTGGTGCCAAACGCTCTTTATTTATCGTTTGAAAGGCTTCAGAACCAACCACCAAGTGTGTTCGACAATCAAAAGCGTCTTCATCCACATTGCAACAACATTCACACAAACATTGCACATAGCCCTACCAATATTTCATGAGAACTTGACGCAATGCTAAAACATGTCAGAGAAAGTATGTTTTAAAACCTCCGCTATAAATAGCATATCTCGAAGGAATAACCGGCGTGTTGGAAAAGGAATATTTTTATCAAAGGATTTGGGACATATTGAGGTCAGTCTGATGTGGCAGAGTCCATAGATAGAGATGGCGGGAATTAAACAGCGCTCGGTTTCTCTTTAATATCGTGTCATTTGCATATAGTCACATCTGTAAACACCAAATCGCTCGAGCAACATTTTCCGCAGTGCTTTTTAGTTTTGGCAAGTGAATCAGAGAGCTGTTATCTCTATCTACGTAGCAATGCCCCCTAACTGAGAAGGGCCAGGCTAATGCATTCCCTTTGAACACCCTGGGCTAGATGGAGGTGTCAATCAGACTGCATCCAGCCTCCCTCGCTCCCCTCTCGCTTTTTACATGCATTCTCGCCTGTTCATTCGGCGCTAGGCTTGACAAAGGTGGTCAAATAGGGGTGACTGCAGCGACACAGCACTGAAAACACAACCAGTCCCACGAGAAACTGTAAAACCCGCTACCAACCCAAACATACCCCTGCACTGTTTTACTGCTGTCTGTCCAATTATTTGATAAAAATCAGGTGGTTATTTCTATTTTATGTCCAGCACACACACTGTCCTTTTGGATGCTGGAAACAAAGTAGGCCTATCCAATTATCTAAAGTGATTTCCTGCTAATTATATCTACATTAGAAGATTTTACCTAACCAGAAGGGGATATGAATGTATCAAATAAAATCAATTATTTTGTTTACGGATTAGTTCACTTCAGAATTAAAATGTCCTGATAATTTACTCACCCCAACGTTATCCAAGATTTTTTTTTTTTTTTTTATTATTTGTAGAAAAAAAAAGACAAAAGGGACAATACATATTAATGAACATTTTTCACAAATGTAAATATGCCAGATTATAGCCATAGGCTAATTATGGTAGATGTTACACATAAATACATATAGACACACTATGCACAGGCTATATACAGAGAAGCAAGGACAATAACAGTGATAACAACATAGCCCATATTACACTGTTACAATGTTCATGTCTTTCTTTCTTCTGTCGAAAAGAAATTAAGGTTTTTAAGGAAATATTCCAGGATTTTTGAAGGTCCAAATTGCAGTTTCAATGCAGCTTAAAAGGGCTCTACACAATCCCAACCGAGGAACCTTAAGGGTCTGAGTCTGAATCTGTCATTTTCTAAAAAAATGATATACTTATTAAACAAAAAAATGCTCGTCATACACTAGCACTGTGATGGGCATTACGCATTACGTAATGGCACAGTTCACCCAAATAATAAATGCACATTTTGTATGTTACTATAGTGACCTCCCCTTTTTGCTGCAAATAATGGGAAAAACAGCTCTATTATTCCAGTGTCATAAAAACACACAAATTTATTTTTTATTAAAATTATTCAAAATACAGTTTCACCTGGTAAATTCACCACAATGTAGACCTTGTATACATAAAGTAATTACAGCAATACATGTATAAAGACAAATGATAAAGACTTCCAAATTCTTGTATTGCTCAGCTGCTGAGTAACACTGGGTGTATGACTTTGCAAACTGCTTTTAGATCACAGCACAAGTGTTTTTTGTCTACAGTCAGGTTCAATAATGTGAAAGGACTGAGCTTTGGTTTGAATGGACTGAGTAACAGTGTTACTGTGTGCTGTTTAGAGAGAGTTTATAGAACTCTCTCTAAACAGCACACAGTAACACTGTTACTCTCTTGACAAATAAATTCAAACCCTTGATTATGAAGTCAACTGAAACAGCATCAGCCATTTAAATAAAATAAACCTGCCTTAAAAAAAGTCCTGTATCAATCAGACACCAAATAAATACATTTCAGCCTCGACCAGGGTCCAAAATTGTTTTTTTTTTCTCTCACTTGGCATATGAACTGATGGGTGGTTCAGGAATACCCTACGTAATGGGGACAAAATGTTCTCACAAAGATGGCAATATCTGAAATCCTTTTCCTTGTGGAGATATTTGTTTGGTCATGAGGAAAACAGCTTATAAATCCTACCAAGTGAAGTTTTTTGAAAATGTAAAAATGCAGAAAGTTTTCTGTGATTGTTAGAGTTAGGGGAATAAATATACAGTTTGTCCAGCATAAAAATCATTATGTCTATGGAAATTTCCCGTAAAACATGAAAACTAAAGCTGCCACATCTTTCATGAAAAATACATTTTACATTTCTGAAGAACTGATGTTATTAAGACATCTCAGAGTCAAATCTGGGCATTAATGCGTTCATTTTGGACCCTGAAACAAACTATTCTGCCCATACAATCCATTTTTGATGTCTTATCAATGAGGAAGTTCTTATTTGATACAGTTTTTCTCCAAATAGCATAAAAACAGCTGAAAGGCAACACACAGACATTTGAAGACCTCGATCTGACAGAATGATGCCAATCAACACCACACTCCAATCTCACTGAGCCGAGCCAGATTTAGAGATAGACAGAGGAAGAAAAGAAGAAAGCATGACCTCTCTCTGCAACTTCACCTATTTCTATCTTACTTACTATCTCTCGCTTTTCGCCTGGAAAACTCTTTCGCACTATTGCAGTTGTCATAGACAGTTGATCTGCCGCCTTCTAGTGACGCCACACTCAGCCAAAAGCTTTCCCATCATGCTCTGGTGAAAAGGCATCAATAACCAAGAAGGGGTGGGGAACCAGAGCAAGTAAACATTCTGAATCATAAACAAAGATGAATAGTGCTATGAGTCTTATTCCACTCCGACTGCAGACGGACCCTGCATCCTCTCTGACTCGGGTGTTATTGCATTAGGATGGATTGGGAAGTGAAGCCGACACACAAATGGAGAATATTCAAGAGGGATTGAATTTTCTTTTCTCTCACTCCATCAACTACAGCTTTTTAGACCAAAGTGAGCTCTGTTGGAAATGGGGTGAAATTTCGGGGCTGCAAATGGGCTATGGATATTTGGCTGCAGGATTCTGCAGTTCATTCACTTTTTTTGATATATTTTTTCCAACTCAAACTCAATTTTCTCCCAGTCTTCAAAGAAACAACCCTGTAGTTCTTCATTAAATGTCTATTCATAGACAGGAGAAACTCTATGTTTTATTGAGTGAATTAATGTTTTAGAGAATAACAACATGATCAATGACCCTATTGAAACATGAAGCATGTTTATTTTATTTTACTTTGAAATGCCTTGCACTAGAAATTGATTGGTTTGCTTTCTAAGGATCAAACCAAACCAAATTCACTATAGTATGAGGAAATACGAAAAAACATAAAACTTTTTTGGCCCGTGGTTAGATTTGTAGCCAAGCCGGTTAACCAAATAAACCAGCTTAGCCAGGGTTAAAGACCAGCAGGCGTCTTAAAAACACAAGACGCGGCACAACAGCAAAAACCGTCTGTTCAGCCAGCAGTTTCCATAAAATTAATGTGCAAAACAGGACCAATGCAAACAGATTCCAGAGACAATTCAGAACAGTTCTCTGTCTGAGCAATCTATCGCGCTCACAATGCAACGTAAAACTAAGAACACATATCTTTTATTGACTTACTTGTTGAACTTGAGGGATTCATAATATAACATTTGTTTCGAAACTTTCACAATCACATCACTTTGTGTCTATTTGATGTTTAAGGCTATAGATGAGGAGGACCATTACTAGTCCAACCCATTACCACTCCGCCCGCTCACATTCATATCCATATTATTATTATTATTAAGTGACTATTAAACATGCACCAAAATATAAAAATTATTTGATCAAGCCTAACCATTTAATCATACATAGTTAGGATATCAAAATACATTGGTATTTGGACATTAGTTAGTTGCATTTCACTGTTTATATTCAACATTGATTTACACCTGTTGTATAACAGTCCTTTCAGAAAAGGCCTGCAAACCATTGGAGAAGATCCAATCTACAGTGGACCAGCTGGGCCAGGCTGAAAAACCACAAGTTAATTTACCAGATGTTTAACCAGGAGTTAAACATGTTTTCAGGAAGGTAGAACAAAAAAAAGTTAAGCGACTTTGTTTAGGCCATTTTTAAAACAAGTGACAGGAAAAGTGCCAGTTTAGTTGAAAGGAAAAGAGACGTGCTGTGGACAGGGAATGAGAGCATTTCTTCAAGGGTGAAATTAATGGAGAGAGGAAGGGATGGAGAATTGCATATGAGGGAGAGAGTGATCACATTTACTGGATTTCCTAGCCCATTGTTTTCCACAGCTGCAGATCAGTGTCTGTAACCAAACAGGGTTTGGATGGATATTTAACTGACAGAGCAGTTGGTCATTTTACAGCCTATGCATTCCACAAAACAATGCTAAAGTAATCATGCCTAATTGGCCCTGGTCCAGGCCCTGGTCATTTCTAGGCTTGATTACTGCAATGCTCTTCTGGCTGGACTTCCATCATGTGCAACTAAACCTCTACAAATGATCCAGAATGCTGCAGCTCGTCTGGTCTTCAACAAGCCCAAAAAGGCCCACGTCACTCCTCTGCTCATCTCTCTGCACTGGCTACCACTCGCTGCTCGCATCAAGTTCAAGGCTTTGACGCTTGCTTACAGATTGACCACAGGTTCAGCTCCCTCCTACTTCCACTCACTACTACAAGTCTACATCCCTACCAGAAGCCTACGATCGGTCAATGAGCGACGGCTCGTGGTACCATCACAGCGGGGCACAAAATCACTCTCCAGAACATTCTCATTCACGGTTCCATGCTGGTGGAATGATCTCCCCACCCTCATCCGGAATGCAGAATCCCTGACAACATTCAAAAGACAACTGAAAACTCATCTCTTCCGGGAGCACTTAACTTAAAAAAAAAAAAAAAAAAAAAAAAAAAAAAAAAATCCTTTCCTCTAAATCCTCGCTTGCCTGCCTTATGCTACTCCGAGCTATGGCTGAACTTTGTATTTTGAGCACTTCTTGCGTTGCTTTTGCCTCTTCACGATGACTCGCTTGGTTTAGTCCTCAGTTGTAAGTCGCTTTGGATAAAAGCGTCTGCTAAATGACTAAATGTAAATGTAAATGTAAATGTAATTGCATCCTAATCTCTCCCTTTCCATCTTAATTCTTTAATTGGCTGCTGCCATTAAGATGGACACTGTTTCTAGGTCACAAATCAAATAAGCAAATTTGTGTCATTGAGCATGTAAACTTTTTTCTTCAAAAGGTCAGATGTTGGTGTATTGCTACAAGAATCGTACATATTATCGAATCATTCATGCTGTGGACAAACTAGAACAGATCAGTTGGGTGTCTTAGATTCAGCCAATATGTCAATTTGAGTTTGACAATGCTTTAGAATTTCTAGTGAAAACTGAAAGCTTACATTTACACTTAGCAATGTGAGATGACAATCAGATGACAATAGATGGCTTTAATGCTCAGTTCACTGTTGTTCATTCCCCCTCCAGGGTCAGTAAACTGCAGCATATGTTTCTTTGACTGCTGCACTGTTACATAAACACTGAGCAAATGACCGTGGTGTATTTAAAAGTCATTAAACATCAACAACATTTCAATATGCAAATTGGTCAAAAGAAATGTATTTGTGATCCAAAACAATGAATCTAAAAAAATATATAATAACTGTGCAGATGACTGAATGACATTGTTAAAAAAGGATTACAAAAAAACTGACATCAACAAATATGTTGATCCAGGAACATGTTGTACTTGGTGAAATCTCATTCACCCATACAGTCCACAGTTTCTGAGATAAGACAGCTCACAATTCTGAATGTTTTTGTAACTGTGAGTTTACCAGTTTACCTCTCACAGATCAGATTTTTTTTTTTTTTTTTTCAGATTTGCGAGTTTGGACTTCAGACCATATCGCAATTACGAGTAATTAAGTTGGAGAGAAAAAAGTCCAAATTGTGAGATTTAAACTCACAATTGCGAGTTATAAAGTCCGAATTGTGGGGGGGGGATTGCTGTAGTCAGATGTGAGAGTGCTGTGATGGACAACTATAAAAAAGTCAAGAAAAGTAAAACAGAACAGAGCCCTACAACTCAAATGCTTCCTTCTGTCCTTGTATTGGGTGATATAGACTGCAGGTGAAAAGATCTGGGTTGTTAACCAAATGGTTGTAGGTTCAGACCCTTTTAAGGTGTGATCTATGAGCTATCACCATTGTGCCCTTGAACAAGGCACTTAACCTCTGGTCACTCCAGGGGATTATATTTTTCTGTAATAAATGTACTGTCAAAAGTCAAAGTGTCGTTTGGTTTGTTTTAGTACTTGTACCTTTGCTAGTGTCCGCTGAAGTACTTTTCGCTAAACTTTCTTGTAGTATATTTGTAGTATGTAGGCATTTGCCAAGCATAAAATGGAAATGAAAATGTTAATGTACTATATGTAGTCACTTTTAAGGCCAACTTTTGTCTTAGTTTGTTTTGTACATGGTGTTTATTTTCATTTGGTTGACCCCTCTTGCTCATGACAGAGTGAGCAGTCAAGCAAACACAAATGATGAACAATGCATTAGAAGCAATGTGTGTTAGCTTTCCGCCGGGCCTCACCAAACGGCAGAACTTTTCGTTGAGGACTTTCATATGAGGACGCCGGGGGCGTCTCTCTGACTGTCCAAAACAGATGGGCACACAGAGGCAGACGACCCCGTGAAAGACCAACAAAACAAAACAGACAGAGAGAGATTTTACAAATGCAACTGACCCCATGATGGATTAGAAATCCACATCTTGACATAATTGTTACATAAGACCTCTAAAATTGTTACTTAAGAGGAAATAGCTGGAGGATTGATGCGGATATGAAACATTGATCTCCCCAAGCAAATATGAGTCAACTGGTGATTATGTGTGGATTTATGCAAGCACAGAAAGAGAGCCATCAAAAAGCGAATTCAAGGGCTTTGAATAATATAGCTGGATTATGCCATCTGTCACAAAGCAAAGCAGTCTCAACACAAATGGACATTGTCCCACAGTGAAGATAGATGTGAAAAGCAGAGATGGGGACTACTATCCAATGACAAGTTAAAGATAGAGTTGTTTTATGTTTCATATCGTATTCTTTGGTGTCTTTATTACCGGTATGTTCATTTATCTTCATTTTAGAAGGCTTGATTCCTTCTTTTGTCCAAACAGGAGATAATCCAATCTGCCGTTCTTCTAGCCAAAACAAAATGTATATACTTAATATATTCAGTACTGAAAAATGATGGAAGAAGTTTAATCTAAATCAAACAGGCCTACCCTATATTGTGTGTGCTGTGTATTTTTATGCTTAGGCCTATTAGAGTTTCACATTTTTATCTTAGCAACATTCTAACATCTAGCCCTAATTTAATATATTGTAAGTCAAGACTCCAGTGCTCAAGATGCACTGTGTTGCATGAGTTTCTGCAGGCTCTAAATTTCAGTTAGGATGCTGTGTATGTCTATGTAGGCTGTAAACATCAAGACAGGCTTTGGCATCAGCTAGAGACATCACTGTCACCAGAATCAGGCCTGGAGGGAGACATGAGAACTCCACACCAAAGCTGACTTCATTACGCTACATCTGTCACTGTGGCAACAGGGGGTTGTTGCCAGCAGTGATGAAGTAAGGACTTGAGAAAGGCGTTTAAATACTTCAGTACGCCTGTCATAGTACCACCCCAACAAAGTGGAAACAGCAAACCAAGGGAACACATGAAGTCCATTATCACATGCACTCTCCTGCTCTCTGGTTCTCTGGTACAGGGTGCTAAACATGTCTAGAGAAACGTTCTCAAGATCACAGCCCAGTAAGACTCTCACTGAGTAAAACATTTAACAACACAATCATTTGGCTTTTTATAAATAATGTCATGTTCCATTTTCTCCCGGATCATTTCAGTCCTATAAGCCAACAGTGCTGTAAAATTCACACTCCCACTAGATAGCAGTTTTGAAATGCGTGAAATACACTAAAAAAAAATAGCTACAGCTTGAATGAGACAATGACACAATGAAAATAAGTGTTGCCCAAATTTAAAATGATAGATCAGCAAAAAAAGAAAGAAAGAAAGAAAGAAAGAAAGAAAGAAAGAAAGAAAGAAAGAAAGAAAGAAAGAAAGAAAGAAAGAAAGAAAGAAAGAAAGAAAGAAAGAAAGAAAGAAAGAAAGAAAGAAAGAAAGAAAGAAAGAAAGAAAGAAAGAAAGAAAGAAAATTCCCACCCTCGTGTTGTTCCAAATTATGACATTTCCTACTTGTAAAAATTGCAGAATTTTCATACTGCTCTTGTCCATACAATGAAAATAAAAAGACATAATTGGTTTATGTATGATACTCTGGCATACACAGTGTCTTGCCATGCCATTAAACATGAATATTTACATTTTGTGATACTAAGAAAATAATACTGAGATAAAAATCATGTATGATAAAAATGTCATAACTTTGTTAATTACGACTTAATGTAATATGAATTCATATCATAATTACGACTTTCTCATTATTTGAGGTAATTCAACATTTTTACCTCATAATTATCAGTCAGTATTTCATATTTTTTACATTTTATGCCACAAATATGATTTACCAAAGCATTTTTTTCCTCATGTGGCTGAATGTTATTTCAGACCTGTATGACTTTATTTGTTCTGTGGAAAACAAAGGAGATACTTTTTTTTAAATGTCTCTTTCTTATCAATGGAAGTCAGTGCTCATCAAAACGGTTTGGTTACTAACATTTTTTATTCTTTAAAATATATATTTTTTGTGTTCTACAAAAAAAAAATCAGTTATATATCTTTGGAAGGACATGGGGGGGGGGGGGGGGGGGGGGCATTGTTATGCCTTTAAATTTCAGTCTATTCTCCACACAAAGTGATCATGTGGCTTCAGATGACTTGGAATGTGAATTTTGGTTCTCTATGGAGTTCAAAAGATTCAGTCGTTACAAATTTAAAGAAATAAAACCGCATCGTTTCGGAACGAAATGAGGGTAAGAAAATAAAAGAAATAAAATTTTTGGATGAACTGTCGCTTTAAAGTCTTTCTTAAGAAATAAACAGCCTTTTCATTTACATTATAAAGACTCCTTTTAATACCCGAATCAGTCCAGCTGGAACACAGTATGACAGCAGCCAGTGAATTATCTCATTACTGGTGTGTCCTTAGTGGGATGGAGGTCTTTCTTTGAGAGTGTATAACATAATGGCTGGACTCAATCAAGTGCCTATATACTCAGGTGCACTGTGTCAGCACTTCACAAGGAGAGCTCTTCACGATGGAGATAGCACAGCGGCTGGCTCCTTTTGATACCGCTGCGCTAGAAGTGTGATAACTGCTCAGGTGGAGAGTTTAAAAGATGCTCCTTTAAGTAGGCAGGAAATAAATATCCAATCTGGAGAGGTAGAACGTGAGAGGGGACCATGGGCTGCATGTTTCCTGTATATTGAATGTGTGGATTGCTTTTATACACATGGTATACCTTCATGAAGTCTCATCAGTCTATATTACATGGTCTGATTATGTGCGAAAGGAATTAAGCTGGATAAAAGCTCTCAAAATCAAATAGCACC
Organism: Rhinichthys klamathensis goyatoka; assembly: GCF_029890125.1. NCBI lineage: Eukaryota > Metazoa > Chordata > Actinopteri > Cypriniformes > Leuciscidae > Rhinichthys > Rhinichthys klamathensis. Next base: position 1,260,762 of record NW_026606610.1, on the reverse strand, counting down.
TGAAAGAAGTGCACTGACCCTAATCTCATCTGTTATAACATCCACTTACTGTTCGGTATGCACAGTCACACTACATGGATTCTGTAACACAATGATCACGCATAAGAGTTTTTTAAAAGAATAGGTTAGAAATGTTACAGCAATCTGCATAATGATAAAATTACCATTATTCTCTGCATGAGACTTTAATGCGGCTGCTGAAAGACTGATTTCAAATGTGCATATAGGGAAGTCACAGTAAAGGCCTTAAGGCACCACACACTAAGATAATCGGGCCGATTTTGGGCCCAATTTTCCCCTTTCGACAATCCTAGGCAAAGTCCAATATCTTGATGGTTCTACAGATTATCAGATTTTCTTGTGGTGTGATTGAATCTGCTCGGAAGAACTTTGGGGCCGCACGATTGTCACGTTGAATGAATCAGCAAGAGAGCTAATGGAAGATGGAAGCATAACAATCATAAAATAACAATTACAGGAGTACTTTAGTTCCTAAATTAGTCAGAGGCTGCATTCGAATGCGTCCTTCTTTTTCTGGACCCCGAAGGATAGAACGAGTGAATCCTTCGCAGCCCAGCTTATCTCAAGATTCATTGCGCACCAATGACGTTTGGATTTTTTTTTTTGAGAAAATGCTGGATTACACTTTCAACTGCAAGTATGTGAATATCTAACGATACAAATGTTTCTAAAAAAAAAAACACTTTAAAGCTGTTCAAATATTGACATCTCTTAATGTGCAATTTTAAAGAAAGTTTATACTCTATATTATGTACTTAAAATGGACAAACATACTTAGACAGGTTGAGAACCCTGTTTTGTTTTCAGACAGTTATAGACGGTATAACTTTCAAAAGTCCAATACAAACGTTACTGCCGCTTGTCAATGGCATCGGTCACAGTTGCTTGGTGACGAACAATCCTCCGTAGACTAGACCGTCCCAATTAACAATGCTCGGTCTGACTTTCACGGATTTCTAAGCAATGGCCTTTGAAGTCTGCCAGGATTTCAGATAAAGCTAAACCTCTGAATCAACATGCACCAATGCAAAATTCTCCATATATCCTAATCAATTGTTAGCTAAATGTATTTATTACTTCAATGAGCTCATTGTTTTCTGCCTTTAATACATTGTTAGCTAATTGCGTGATTTGTAAATGCACCTTTCTGAAATGCATACCTTAGCTTAGACAGTCACCTCTGATAGCAGATCTCTCTAAATTGTAATGTAGACACATGCATTTTCTGTAAAGCTGCTTTGAAACGATATTGTGAAAAGCGTTATAGAAATAAATGTGAATTGAATTGAAGTCTGCATCCTTTGAAGGATGAAGCCTCTGAATTGGGATGCAGCTAGTGTTTTTTTTTTTTCTCAATGAATCGGTTGAGTCAATGATTCAATGTGGTGTCTTTATCAACACAATAATTGAATTATTTATTCTACTGATTCATTCAAAAACAATAAGGCTGCAGACAAAATCACATACTTAACTATATGTCTATCATGTACTATCATGTCCGAATTCACAGCTCTTGTAAAACAGTAGGCGTAAAGTACTTGGATGACATACTCCTTCAGACAAGATTCTGAAGTGTGCATTCGATGACACTTTACTATCTCATGAGGGCTCGGGAAAGGATTTGTGAATGGCAGTGAAATGAAGTAACTGACCCTGGTAGGTCACATGACAATGATATGATGACGAATGTAAATCCAGATTACAATTATACTATGTACATTCACACTATAAAGAACATACTGTTTAGCATTTGCAAGGTAATTATCCATAGTGAAAAATAAATATACTAAAATGTATTTGAAATAAATGTATTTTATGCTAAGTATACTACAAATACATTTACATTTTTTATAGTGCTGGGCAAGTTAACGCGTTATTATCGCGTTAACGCATTTATTAATTAATGCCGACAATTTTTTTATCGCGGTTTAACGCAGTTTTTTTATTATTATTATTATTTTGAAAGTCCGTTGCTCACTGGCTCTGAATACACATAGGCCTACAGTCAAACCATGATCACAGGAGGGGTGGGAATGGGATGTTGGTCAGCCAGCAAATAACCCACCCAAACAAGCAGTGGAGAGGCTTTGGCAGGTTCTCGCAGGTGAACAGAAAGGGAGACAGCGCTCCGCGAGTGAATGACAGGCATCGCGTTTCCTCCTATGCATTTCCGGCGTGTTCTTCTGCACCGCCCGCCATTTTAAAATTCTAAGTACAGCGAAACTGTTAAAAAAAAACTAAAAAATTACCTTTTCCACCTCGATAAGCTCCAACTCCAACATGATCTGCTCTCTTTCAGTCGACATTGCTTGTAGTAACCTAAACTCAAAACAGCCGCGAGGAATCTTCTTCTTCTTCTTGCCGCGAGGAATCTAAACACAGTGGAACATTAAAACCCTCCGCCGCCAACTAGCGTTTCGGCGCTGTACTGCAGAGCAACGCAGACCTAAACGCAGAAGTATAAATGCTCATGACGGCGTCGCCTACGTGCGTAGCGTACGCCGTACACTACGGCGTACACTCGACGCAGAAGTATAAATTGGCCGTAACCTGACGCGCACCTCCTCAAAAATGTAACTACACGTCGCGACGACGCGGACCGCAAGATCTGTGATTGGTCGGCTTGGTAGCATCGCGTTTCCTCCTATGCATTTCCGGCGTGTTCTTCTGCACCGCCCGCCATTTTTAAATTCTAAGTACAGCGAAAAATTTTTTTACCTTTTCCACCTCGATAAGCTCCAACTCCAACATGATCTGCTCTCTTTCAGTCGCCATTGCTTGTAGTAACCTAAACTCAAAACAGCTGCGAGGAATCTTCTTCTTGCCGCGAGGAATCTAAACACAGTGGAACATTAAAACCCTCCGCCGCCAACTAGCGTTTCGGCGCTGTACTGCAGAGCAACGCAGACCTAAACGCAGAAGTATAAATGCTCATGACGGCGTAGCCTACGCCGTACACTACGGCGTACACTCGACGCAGAAGTATAAATTGGCCTTTATACTTCTGCGTCGGACCTACGCCGGAGCCTCCACGCTATAGACTACGCGTTGGTTTTCATTTATATCTGCGTCGTTGTCCGCGTTGACGCGCAATCACACATGTAGAGGGAGAGTGTGAAACCCGGGGAGCGGTTCTAGCAATCACAGCGCTTGCGGTACGCGTAGAATTGACGTTACATTTTTGGAGAGATGCACGTCAGGGTACGCGCGCTACACAGCTACGGCGTGAGTTCGATGCAGAAGTATAAATTGGGCTTTACCTCTGTTTAATGTAATCTTACGTGGGAAACCATGGCATGCCATGACCAAACCTAAGCTGCTATCAGAGAAGTAACGTTGGTCGACTTATATCTGTAGTAGTGATCATGACCCTTTGACTACATTTCTGCTGCTCCCTGATACAAGATACCTGTTCAGAAAACAAGAAAACTGGACTCGTTTTAACAAGCTAGATAAAAGGTAATGCCCTGGCAGTGGCAAATAGCTTTGTTTAAATATTTGATTTGATTACGTTAAATGTTTAAGTTGAGATTTACAAGAAATATTTTATTGATACTGTGTAAAGGGAATACTGCTGGTATAAAAGCACCTTATTTGTTTAAAGTTTTTGCAAACCATATGTTATTGCACTTTTGTAGCACATTTAAATCAAAAGTGCACAATACACTACTTTATAATTCATTATTCAATTTTGCGCGTAACAATGCGATTAATCGCAAGAAAATCATGCGATTAATCGCGATTAAATTTTTTAATCGTTGCCCAGCACTAATTTTTTAATATAAATACCCTGCAATTGTACCTTTAGTATACTAAATTGGTATACTTTAAGTCTGCTAAATTGGAACGACTAATTTTGTATTTAATGTACTTTAGTTATCCAGAAATAGTGCTGAGGTCACACTAAAGATATAGGCCCTACTTAATATTGTGCTAAAGTGGAACCATTGCAAGAATACTTTAGGTACACTTTAAATATGTTGCATTTAAAGACTGATATTATACAGAGATCATACTATCCTTAGTTATAGTGATATTAAAACACATTTTAGGCTTAAGATTAAGAAATGTGCATTGTGCACTAAATAAGTACTCCAAATAAAGTTTAATTATAATATTCATATCAGTAAGTCTCAAGCGATATGTCAGAAAATATGTTAATGGATTTGTAGTATAGGCTACTTAGAATGAAATAAATGTATTTTAAATACATTGTGGTATAGTTTTTTTTTTTTCCACTATATGATAAAACAACCGAGTGTGCCATTTTGGAATCAGGATGAAAGTTCCTTTCAGAGATTTTGAGTGAATTGTTGAATCATTCTCTCAACCGATTCATTTAAAAAAAACACTGATTCCTTCACAAATCGGTTGTTCTTATTAAGACAATTTATTGAACCATTCACTCAATGGATTCACTTTAAAAAACACTTGATAACACTTTATTTTACAATATCCCTGTTACACATTCTTACATGTGTAATAACAGTAAATTTTCAAGCCTGAAATTTTCATGAAACACAAATGACTCTCAGCTGGAGACCACTATAGTGCTAAAACAACCTTCTGTGTGTGTTAACAGCACATAACGCCTTCTTTCAGCCTCTTCTTGTCAGAACTTTCAAAATGACGATCCCTTTGGTTTGTTTTAACACAGCATCACCTCCTTTATCCATACTCCAAGATGTTTGTGCATCTACCATGACTTGTAACTTTTAAAATATCATGGTTCTCCTCACAGGCACTCTACGCTCAATCAGCAGAGCAAATATACCGTGATATTTATTGGGCTAAAACTAACCCCGCTGTCACTGATGATTCGGTAACAAAAGCATATAATGGTGAAAAGCAGGTTTTCACCTAATGCATATTTATGTGAATACACCATGAGAGGTGAAGTGGGTAAGCAATACTTCATTTTAAGCAAAGAAGGTCAACAGGCTACAAACAAAAGGAAGAGTATTCCAAAGTGTTTGTGTGACTCAGCATATTGAGAGGTAGAAGAGAAAAATGAAATAAACTAGGCACTTTTTCCCCCTATCCTCTCTCTTTCATTCTAGTTCTTTCTTGGCAGTTCTCTCTGCTTGCACAAACACAGGTGTTACTTAAATAAAATGCAGAGAGAAAATTCCATTAACAGGATTCTCAGCTGTTAACAAAGAAAACTGTGCAGCATGTTTCTGTGAACGATGCAATAAATAAACAGGACAATTACCACAATTATAATGTCTTGCGAAATGGTATTTTCACCTGCCTGGAAAGGTCTCTCACTCAGTTGTTGCTCAGTTTAAAGCGAACATTCACCCAAAAATGGTCACTAGGTCAATTATGTGATGCACATTTTTTTCTGGATCTATCAATTTATTTATTTTTAAAAACATTAAAAATTATTTGAAAAAATACGCCCTTTGTTTAGTCACGAGGCATTAAACGTCGGCGAATATCGCGCGCGAAATTCGTCCCGGTGTGAACAGGCCTTTAAAGGTGGGGTAAGCTATTCTTCAAAAACGCTGTTCGACATTGTTGATATTTGAAATCAACCCAAACAACCACACAAGAATCAATCAGTCTCATTCACATCCACAACACAAAGATCACACTCACCTGAATACTAATCACCTGCACCTGTCATCAATCCAGCAATCCAGCAATCACTAGCATTACTAAAGAACACACCTCACCTCCAGTCCTACCCACTACAGTTTTCGTTAACCCTATTCAATGGGACATTAATGATCAGATCCAAGAAGCCACGAGACAAGAACCTACTCCACCAGAATGCCCTGACACCCTCAAGTACGTCCCAGACGAATATTGCTACTTCTCATCGAATCCGCTCATTCGTCAGTTGGTACAGGTCATCCTAGAGCAACACAAACTTACACTCTCCTACAACAACGATATTGGTGGCCCAGCATAAGAGAGGAAGTACAACGTTTCGTCCAGGGGTGTCGAGTTTGCGCAGTATCGAAACCTCCACGTCACTTACCTTCTGGGAAACTATTACCTCTACCTATTCCTCAACGGCCATGGTCACATCTGTCAGGAAACAATCAGGCTCATTCACATCCACAACACAAAGATCACACTCACCTGAATACTAATCATCTACACCTGTCATCAATCCAGCAATCACTAGCACTACTAAAGAACACACCTCACCTCCAGTCTCTGTCGAACATTGAACTAGGAAAGACCCCCTAATCAGCTCTCTGCATTTCAGACCTTTTGTTCCCGAACTGTTCCAGTCTGTTTCCACAGTTCAGCCAGGTGATATTTCCCTGTTTTCCTCGTCCGGAGATCCCACTCACTCCTTGATGTTCATGCTCTGCATTCCTTGGATTGTATTTCATGTCACCTTCTATCCTTCTGTTATCTACAAGTGAAAAGACGGTCATTCTCCAGGATTATTCTCACAGTACTGTTCGTTCATTTGAATTTCTTTGCTGTCCTTCTAAAAACTTAATTAAAAGTTACTCTGAATCCTTCTAACCTTATTGTCAGAGTGTATATCCTGACACACACCCCTCTTCAATGCTCCGCCTCCAATCCTAACCGCCCTGATCCCCCCGCATGTGAGGCAGGTGCACTAACAATGACACTAAACACCGCATTCTCTGGCAATCGTCAGCGCGACTCTCACTAGCTGGCCTCCGTCATGCACGCAATCCAAGAGTGGATGTCTGTTTATCATAGCAGAAGCACAACAAAATATTGCTTCACGAAAAATAAAGCGCAGATGATGAGCGAATGACAAGAAAGCACAAAAAAAATTAACGTACAGTACACAATAGTAATTACAAACAAGAGTCCGTTGTTAGTTGCCAACAGCACAGCAGCTCCAGACAAATAATGACACTCAAACCCAGTGTTACTCACGTGTGGAGCGGAATCAAAGCAACGTCCATGTCTGTTTTCAGGCCTTCCCGCTTAGCTCTCTCCAGCGCTGGAAAGCTTTTCTAATATTAACGCGGGTCCCAAAGCTTTTTCCTGATCATAACCCTTCATTTTCCAGTGATATTCTTATGAGCTTTTCTCTTTTGTATTGTGTCCCATCTCTATTGCTGCCGTCTTTCTTCAAATATCCCTCTAGCTCAGTCTCTCTCCTCCACCGGCATATGCCCCCCTAATGCAGATTGGCTACACACGTTTTTGTTTGTTCTTCGTGTGTCTAAGCAAACAGCATTTTCAAATAACGCTTACCCAACCTTTAATGTGTTTGGTCTTGGCGGACTAGATCTGCTACCCTGCTGCAAAGAGTTTGACTTGCTACGGCTAATAGATACACAGACATGCTTCTGTGAGCATGCAAGATATGCTGCTGCTGCTGCATAAATAAACATACATTAATCCGGTAGCTATAGCAGATCTATAGACCTATAGGCAGGTGGAGCTGGGGGAGGTGGAGGGTTTCAGAGGAATATGTGCTGCAGGACGTACAGCAAACAATGAGCCAGACTATTTAAATGTTGTAATGTTGAGTAAGCAAAAATCAATCAACTTGTGTCATGCGGTATGAGATTGCTTGCAGATTATGGGGAGTCATATTTTAGATATGCAAAAAATTATTACCTTGAAAAGAATATTTAAATGTTCTGTTGTATAAAGACAGCAGTCAAAAAAAGGGTGAGTAAATGATGAAACGTTTATTTTCGGGTGAACTGAATTGTCCTTTTAAGGACAAGGAGAAGAGAGTCTCAAAGTGGTCTTATTACAGTGACTAAAATGAGCGCTCTACGAATCCTGAATTTAATTCATTTATTAAGTCCATTAGAGTTTATGGGGCTGTAGAATGTAACTTATGCTTTATTACTTTCCAATCCAGTATAATAAAAGTGTCATATTCGGTTACTGTGCATTTCGAATAACTTAATGGAAGAAAATTGGAACATAAATCTACAAAAAAAGCAGTCTGAACTGTTGTATTCTGTATGAAATGGTTTATCTGAGCCTATATATAATTTAATAGCCGATACCTTCCGTCAATCATACACTCAAATACTGGAGAAATAAAAAGAGCAGGCCTCCAAAGTGTAACAAATACTTCCAAATGCCTGTATAACAAGACTATTCTGAAAAAATATATGTGAAGCAGATCCTTTACAGTCTTGCCCAAGAGTGAAAGCAGACATTCTTGGTTTAACTGTCCCTTCAGCCTTAAACGCTTCTCCAGATGCCCATTTATGGCATTATGCTTTTCACAACCTTGTTCTAGATGTGTCTTAAGCCCATTTAGGTGTGTATAATCGTATTTCAGTGCTTTCAAATGAAATTCACAAATTCTCATGGTGTTCAATTCCACTGGCTTTTACTTTCCCAGGGCTCGGCCTGCTGCTGGTTTTGGCCCCTGTTGCATTGAGCGGGTGGTTTAAGAGAATAAGAAGTCTAATACTAATGTGTTAAATCCTTCAGTTCAGTCAAGCCTGGACTCATGACGACCGCGGAGTCTTGACACAAGTCAGATTAGGCCCGGGGATTAAGACAATATAAGTCTTGAAGAAAAAGCATTCTCTCTGGGGCAGACCACTCTCGAGGAGATGAAAAGACGCTCTACTGTAGCGTTAACTGTTAAGCACTCTGAGTCTCTTTGAATAAAGGCAGTCTTTGGATAATGTACATGTTCACAGAAGGCAGGCGCATATGTACTCTGCCCTCCGCCGCTGCTGAGAAACTAGTTCCTGTAAATGTATTGCGATCATTGAGTTGCAAGAGTAGTTTGATTTTTAACATTATTCTATTAACAGACATTTACATCGATAGTCTGCCGTTATAATTTATTTGCTTTTGGTGTACTGTGGAGTGGGTAAAACTGTTTTTAATGGCAGGCTAGCAGTTACCGTTGACTCGCGCTAGCCTAGCACTGGCGAACTATGCAACTGGAACGACTGGATGAAAATTTTTGAAAACACTGTCTCCACTGATAAATAACACTAAGGCCCCATCCACACTACTGCGTTTTAGTTTAGAAACGGATAATTAAAACGAATACGATCTCCGTCCACACCAGCGTTTTAGCTGCGTATTAGAATTGATCTCCGTCCACATTAAAATGACTGAAAACGCGGATCAAAGGTGTCCGTTTTTAAACGAAATTCTGAACCAACCATCCCTTTAAATAAGCTCATATTTAAATGGAAGGGGGGGCTAGTATTTTATGAATGATGCCATTTCAATTCTTCAGACTTCTGTGAGAATCTTTGTGGACCTATTTATTGGCAGAGAATGCATTTTATTTACATTACATTTATATTTATGCATTTGGCAGATGCTTTTATGCAAAGTTACTTACAGTGTTCTTGGTGTTGCTAATGGCATACTCTAACAGAGCTGCCTGGAGGAACATGACTTTACATGTTTTCAAATTCAAATGCACCAGAATCTGCAAACATAAACAATGCATGAATGCAATCTTGTTCAAAGAATAGTGAGCATGAGCATGACATGAGCAAAAGTGCTGTTGTTCTGTGTGATGTGCAGCTTTTCAGTCCAAAAGCATGAGAGCAAGTGTGGTATTGCTAATATAAATGTAATAAAAATAAATAAATAAATGTGTTTTATTATTATAGACTTGATTATTATTTATGAATTATTAAATAAATAATAATAAATACTAAATTCAATATTGAGTAACTTACTCTATCAAAGGTTTTTAAAGAAATGAATACTTTTATTCAGCCATGATGCATTAAATTGATCAAAAGTGACAGTAAAGACTTTCACATTGTTACAATTGTTTTTATTATATTTATCAAAGAACCCTGGAAAAATAATTTTTGTGGTTTCCTCAAAAATCTTAAGCATCACAACTGTTTTCAACATTGATAATAATGAAAAATGTTTCTTGAGAATCAAATCAGCATATTAGAAAGATTTCTCAAGGGATCGTGTGACACTGAAGACTGGAGTAAAATTCAGCTTTTCCATTACAGGAATAAATTATATTTTAAAGTAAATTTAAAAAGAAAATAGTTCTTTTAAATTATATTCATATTTCACAATATTTCTGTTTTTACTGTATTTTTAATCAAATAAATGATGCCTTCATGGTGAATATAAGGATCTTCTAAAACATGTTACCGACCTCAAACTTTAGAATGGTAGAGTACGTTTAAAAAATTTTACCGGTTTTGTAGTTTTTAATGGAAAAACTTCCAAAAGCACTCCACAGATTGCACATCTGAAACACCACAATACCAGACAAGCAGTAAAAAAAAGTCCCATTTGATTAGACTGGACGCTTTAAGACAGACCATGTGCAAATTCATAAGTCGACACCATTGCTGAGTATTTTCTCCGTAAAACTGCAGTCAACCAAAAATATCTCAAAATCACAGTTTGAAATCGCTGGTGTTTCTGACGTAACGTCACAAACTACCTTTTAACCAATCACGTCAACGTGTGATCGTCAACGAGTGGATCTCTGAGCTGGTGTGAGTGAGTGGAGGCGGGGCTAATTTGCATATGCATAGAACTGCGTATACTAAATGAAGCAAGGGTGTAGAGTTACATTCAAGATTTTAAGGCATGAAGAATGTTTTCATGAAAAAAATATATAAAATGTAATTTTGGTGATTAAAGATGAGTTTTAAGGGATACAGTTATTGACTACAGGGGGACTTTAAGTCAATTTTGATTAAATGTGGACATGATCCAGGAAGGACAGATCAGGGTGTCATGAGAGCGCCGCTTAAAGGATTAGTTCACCTCAAAATAAAAAATTTCTGATAATTTACTCACCCCAATGCCATGCATCCAAGATGTTCATGTCTTTCTTTCTTCAGTGGAAAAGGAAAAAACATTTCAGGATTTTTCTCCACACAGTGGACTTCAATTGCAACCAACGTTTTGAGGTCCAAATCAATGCAGTTTCATAGGGCTACGGTCATCATTTTCTAAAAAAAAAGAAACATTTATATACTTTTTATACTTTAAAAAATAAATAAATAAATTAATTAATACAAAGATGTCAGACGATTTTGAAGTTGGAGGAGAAAACGGGAGAAAACAAGATGGAATTTTTCGCCCTTCCCTGCCTTTTTTAACCGGAGTACACCTCTATGGAGTACACACAGACAAATAACGTGACTGGTGACGTTTCCAAATTGATGACGTAATCCCTGGCGCGTCGCAGATCAGCACAAGACGAACAATTGTGGTTAAAAAGTATATAAATGTTTTTTGTTTTTTTTTGAAAATGACCGATTGTTTCGCTAGATAAGACTCTATTCCTCAGCTGGGAACGTGCAGAGCCGTTTGAAGCACGTCAAAGCCCTTTGAAACTGCATTGATTTGGACTGAAGTCCATTGTGTGGAGAAAAATCCTGAAATGTTTTCCTAAAAAAAACTTGATTTCTTTTCCACTGAAGAAAGAAAGACATGAACATCTTGGATGGCATTGGGGTGAGTAAATTATCAGGAAATTTTCATTTTGAGGTGAACTAATCTTTAAGACACATTACCTCAGCATCTGCATGAGCAGCCTATTCTAAAGCTGCTTTGGACAAATGTGAGAACAAGCAAGTGAATGAATGTAATAGGCTATGCAATATATTATGTGCAAACGGTGGTTAAAATCACATTACATCCATTTTAGTATTTCTGAATTTAAATTTATTTTGATAGTTTTTCTGGATTCAGCTAAATAATCAGATGTCTTAAAGTACTGAATTTCTTATAAAAGGAAAAGATTAGCAGTGAGGCACTTTAGCCAACTCACTGTGGCACACCACCACATCCAGCTCACTTCTGATGGAAGGAGAGACAGAACAGAGGTGCTTATAACACATCCACTGATGAGAGACAGACAAAGGGGGGAGGCCTAGAGAGCGAGTGCACTGAGAACGAGAGAGAAAGTCTCATTAAAAACACGTGTTGCTGGGGTGTGCAGCAGGGCCCAGAACAGAATCCAATTATCACCTGCCTTTTTCTCAGCATCTCTGCATCAATACTTCATTACAAATGAAGCATCCACAGAGATTCAAACTTAAACAGGGCAGAGTCTCCAGACCTGCAGCACACCTACCTGTTCAGCCAACGCGATCTCACGGCAATTTGTACGAATTATACGAGGTGGCTAATTCGTACAAATTCATACGACCTCACTCGTACGAATTAGTACGATTTTTGCTAAATCGTTCATATTTTACGAGTTGCCCAATTCATATGAATTCATACGCACGACCTACCCCTGGCCCCGCCCCTAAACCTAACCATCATGGGGGTTTAGACAAATCGTACGAATCGTACGATTTGTCTAAACCCCCAAGTGAGGTCGTACGAATTAGCCACCTTTTAATCACTCGTACGAATACGTATCATCAATTGGTCGTGAGATAGCGTTGGTTCAACTCCAGATCCTGATTCTGTCCCTAAGATCAGGCCATGTGAAAGAACTAGTAAACTAACAAAAGACACCTTACAGTCCCCACTCATGACTACCATCCTGTTCTGAGCATGTTGGTATTTTCTTTGAAATAGCAAGTTAATAAGGACAGGCAGAATTGAATGTTCTTTTTTTGTAGGAAACTCAGCAAGAAAAAAGACATTAGGGGTCATACTGTTGAGTTTGACCGTTGTGCTCACGTCTCACATATTTTGCAGCATCTCGCTCATGACATGGCATTGAAAAAAAGCAACGCTGCATCTCGAGAACTTGTGTTTTTATTCTCCATTCCACTGGCTTCCATCTCGTGTTTTTCATTGTGAACCAGCCCTTAGTCTTTCTTATGCTTTAAATGATAGCAGCACTCGAGCTGTATGAACTCCAAATTTGTGAGAACAACCCAAAAGAGCATCTTGAGCTTCATTGGCAGAGAACATCTGACTGACTGTACAAAGTCACATGACTACAGTGTCTTTCATGTACATTTGATTTGTGATGTAGAAATAGTGCAGAATCTGAAATTATTCTTACTAATTTTACATTGTTTTTTTTTGTTTTAAACTTTTTCAAATACTAAAACGTTGTAGTATTTAAGTTAAAATGGAAAAGAATGTGGTTCCGGATGTATATATATAGACCAGCATCACCAAAGATCTCATCAAAGTGAGAAAGCCCACAGTGTTGTTAGCTGTGCTAATTGGTTGTAAAATAATAATACATTTCATTTCATACTAAAATATCTATTCTTATATTACAGCAGACTGCCTGTGAAAGACTCCAGAACAGCAGCAGCTATTGCAGGATTGCATCATCTGGCATCTCAGAATTAAGGCTATATACAGAAATGAATTCAAGCTTTCGGTTCTTCTTAAAAATAGCCTAGAGCATCCAATAAAAAGCAATAGAAAATGTTAGAGTCCAAAGGTCAAAAGCGACCACGTCAGCTGTGAGGTCAAGCAAAACTGCTCACAAATTGGATGTTTGCTTTTCAAAACATACGCGCTGCATAATTGAGGGGCAGCAATTTCAAACTGATCGATTGTGCAAGAAGCTGCTAAAAGGTGGAGGGAGAGAGAGAGAGAGAGAGAGAGAGAGAGAGAGAGAGAGAGAGAGAGAGAGAGAGAGAGAGAGAGAGAGAGAGAGAGAGAGAGAGAGAGAGAGAGAGAGAGAGAGAGAGAGAGAGAGAGAGATGAAGAAAGAAAGATAAGCGGGTGCATTTGTAAAATGACAAACTGTGAATTTCTAAAGAACTATTATGATGACGCTAGAGATATGACCCTGTAGACCTACTCAACATAATGGAGTATTGCTTTTTCACAAGCTAAATTGAAAACTGACAAGATGATTGTAATATTACTGGCACTGGCAACAAGTACTATTATCATTGACAAGTGATAATTACCATGTGGTGCAAATATTTCCTTGGTAATATTTGATAATTCAGTGTTACCTTTCTAGATGTCAAATTTTAGTAGGGCGTATAATGAAGGGCAGAAAACGTTTAGCTCAAAGTTGAGTATATATTACATGCACTGCTCTCAGGAATACTTGAACCAGTTTTACAGTCACAGCGTTCTGGCCATGAGTGCTAAACTACAAAATTAAATTTCAGTGGAGAATTTTTTTTACATAATTCATAGAAGAAGAAAAAATCCTAAATGGTTTCCATTATTCATGTCAAAGACATTGCATCCAATCAAACAATTCAGCGCTTTTGTGCAAATTCCTGGTAAAATTACCAGGTAAATTCCTTGGTGAAAAAAAGTATTAATTTCATTCTAAACAAAACCTCAGACTACACTGGCAGAACAATAATGAACTATTGACAAAGTTCAAGATAGAAATACTTAAAAATCAACCTATAAAAATAAGTTCATAATATATAAAATATATACTGTACATACTGTATGTCTCCTTTAAGGACATTTTTGTTTACCTGTGTGCAGACCAGTAGAAAGTGTATTAACATTACATTACATTATATTATAACACATATTCACATTAGGGCTAACTGTACATTATCCCTTACATAAAATAGATGCATGTAATTAGAGTATATGTTGGTAATGGGAACCATATACACACACAATAGATACATGTAATTGGTCATGTATCACACAGTCAGTGACATATTTTGAACACCCAATCCCAGAAACTCCACAAACAGCCTTGGTGGAATACATTACAGACTCAAATCCCTAAAATAGGTTGGACTGATGTCAAGATAGAGGATAAGTGATTCCTTCACAAAAGATTAAAACCCAGCCTGGAGGGGTTTGAGAGGGAAGGACACTAGAGAGATAGAAAAAACCCCACATCTCATTAGTAGGCAAGTACGCGAAGACCTCAGCCTTTAGTGATGCGGATCGTCTTGTCATCCTGTCAGGCGGTCTGAATGAGAGAAAAGTGAGAAGAAACAAAACACAGAGACATCCAGAGAACAATGTAGGTGTTTATGTCTATGGTTGGTTTTGTCAGGAGTTTGAGTGTAAAGTGCCAGCTGTGCTCGTGCTGATGCAGAGTGTGTGTGTTCTGCTCAGTGGGACTGTTAATGCCACTAAGGGCCACAGAACAGACTCAGCCTGAGGCCCACACAGATAGAAGCGCTGGAAGACAGTGCGACAGCATGCTACTGCACTATTTATGGTGGAAAGGGTAGGGGACAAAAAGAGCAAAAAAAGCATTGAATGAAAAGAGTGAAAGGAGAAAGATAAGTCAAGTATTTATGATTGAATCTCACAAACACTGCCAAAGAAATATCCTGGTTATAATGAAACCCCACAGTCAAATTAAATCATATTTAACCATTAAGGTTAGTTCACTCAAAAACAAAAATCAAATAAAAAAGAATGCAAATGCACCATACAAGAATAAGAAATCATTATTCACTAAAATTCTTAACATTTGCCCTAGTTCTAATGTAGTTCATGGGAAAGGTAGTGCTATTTCAATTAATTGAGTGGATTTGATTCATGAAACCAGTCTGAATGTTTCATTCATGGACCTGACTAATCAAGCTCAACTCACTGACTCGATTTAGTATAGCAATGGATATCAATTCTATCAATTTTTGTGTTTCTCATCAAAAAAAACTTTTGTTTGCCTTCACAAAACATGGATTATAGTGCAAGTTTCGCATAAAAAACTTTTATGATGCCTTCTTGAAGAATGAGAGCCTCAGGCCCCATTTATTGTAATTTCTTGGAAAGTTGAAATATTAATCACTTGATTATTAAGTGAATATTTAATTATATTATTCATGTCATGAATACAATGTCACATTTTAATGGAAAAGTGGTTTAATGGAAAGTAAGTAAAATTAATAGTAATCAATTGATTTAAAGGCAAAAGTAAGATTTTTAGATTAAAATGTCCAAAAACCACTAGAACAATGTTATATATTTTGTTGACTTGTGTACTTACATAATCCCAAACGTTTCCAAAAATGTTTAAATCCAGAGAAATCAGCAATTTTAGTCATTGTGTCGGTTGTCAGTGACATCATATCCACGTTACCCTCGATTTCCACCACCAAAGACACTTTAATTTATTATGTGTATTTTTATTAGACATGCAAAGTGCAGCAAGTGTCTCATATCAGCCACCAAGCGAACACACAGAGTAACGTTATAACATAACTTTCAGCACACTCAGATGTATTGAGTATGATCGTTTCAATCATGTAAAACACCACTGCGTTTCCCCTATGAAACAAAAAGAGCAAAAGCGGCCGACTGCAGCATAAGTATAATAAAAGCTCTGCTGGACTCCAGACCAGTGTGTATTGCAGGTGTCTTTCATTAGCATTCGCTCCAGCTGCCTTGTTCTGCTTCCACGGCTCTTGGCCCGCCTTAGTTCATACCACAGTAACGTTAATAATACTTTAATACATTAGCTCATCCATGAATATGATTTCTGCCAGAGTCCGTCGGATTCCATTCCACTGGCTGTGGAGGTGAAGACGACAACTCCCATTAATCCACGCTCATTCACGGCGTCATCAAGCTACGCCTTTGTTGTTTTGAATAAGCGACTTCAAACGGTGAAAATGACATATTGTTCCTTTAATAATTGAATACTAAACAATAAAAACTTATAGTCAAGGTAAACCTTTACCTTGACTGTTCCATACTGGTGGAATGACCTGCCCAACTCAACCAGAGCTGCTGAGTCCGTAGCCATTTTCAAGAAACGGTTGAAGACGCATCTTTTTCGGCAACACTTGATCCATTAATACTAATGCTTTCTTTTCCCTTCTCTTCTACTCTATAGCAATTTAATAATAACAAATAATAAAAAACACTGCCTTAGACTAAACTGGGAAGGGTCACAGCACTTACATATTGTTGTCTGAGTGTTAGTTTAACTGCTTCTATTGTTTCCCCTCATTTGGATAAAAGCGTCTGCTAAATGATTAAATGTAAATGTAATATACAATATATCAATGTTAAAAAAAAGCTTTGTTTACTTTCTGCAAAGGTTTTTGGAGTGAAATATGACATTTCTTTGAGACATTCATCCTTCTAATATTCTTATTCAGAAGGGGAATAAGAGAGAATTCAATGTCCAGCCCTGCGCAAAGTAGTGATGCTCTTCTCCTTTTGAATCGCACCCTCCATTCAGGTCACTGCACAATCATGGCGGACACCCCTCCGGTCAAGCCCGATTCAGACCCATGACCCATGGAACGTGTGGCAGACTCCCTACAGAGGCAAAAGCCTGGCCTTCTGCTCTCAGGCCCGGCAGCTATTTTATCATCAAAAGGAGCTTTATCTTGCACAATAGCCCACTGACAAACCGGCTGTTTCACAAGCAAGAGAAACAGCAAAATGGTTTTAATTCGACAATGTTCCTGCACCATAATCTTGAATGAAACCCCTGGGCAGAGGAACCAACTCGATGAACACCGGCAGAAGCACTGAGATCATCAATCACGACTTGGACTGGATTCTCAACCAGCCAACAGCAAAAGAGAAGCATGTGGTAGTACAGCATCAAGCCCCAACCGGCTCTCTTTCACTAACGAGGACAGAAAGACTTGAGAGTGATCAATAAAATGAGCGGGCCCACAGGAGCATGAGCCTGGCCATGCTGCGACTCAGAAATAGGCTGCCTGTCAGACAGAGCGCTGCACAAAGAGAGATAGAGAGGGCTAAATGGAGACAAAACTGATAGAGACAGCAGAGCCAGCAAAAGAGCTTAAAACCAAGAGTGAGACGGCGAGAATGATGGGTCAGGTATCCGCGGTGAGCTAGACGGTTGAGGGACGCAGACAGGAGTGTCTAGTCGGTGGCTAATGACATCCCTTGTGACAGGTGCTGGCTTTCCCTACAGGCAGATGGTTGATTTGCCAAACTCATCTCTGCGTCTTCAAAGGAACGGAGAGAGCAGATGTGACTCAATTCGGTTTGACAACTCGAGAGGGTGGGAGAAAGCCAGGCAGCAACAGTAGACACATTCTATTACCTAAAGGAATATTTCCAAGAATACATTCTTCAAACCTCTTTTCTCGCTGGCCTTGGTGGTGGAGGACTGCGACACATTGAGGTTTCTCTTAGCGCGCTCCCAAGCATTGATTAAAAGGGTTGCTGCAGCCAAGTCATGTGAAAGCAGGACACTGTTTCCATGTACATTCTTCCTGGTGAATGTATTTGGTTATTTATTAAGATGGAAAAAAAAACCCACTTATTAGTCATGTCTACAGTATTGAAATCACTGTGCATATGTGAATAATAAAGAATATTTAATTAAATGTGTTTTTTTTTTTTACATTTTCTGAAAGCTTTCATGTCATCTTTAATGGGACAGCTCACGAAAACAAAAAATTCCCATCAATTATGTTCTTCAGTGGAATAAAAAAGATGTGATATTCTGACGAATCCTCAAAGATCTTGTCCATTCAATGACAGACTTCAAATTTTAAAAAAGTCGCTGCTACATTTCTAGCACTGTTTGGGATTAACTAACTAAAAGTAGCAATGCTAACTTGACTATATTTTTCAGTAGCATGACTAGTTCAGTTATTTTCATAATAGTGTAGCTTTTCTTGTACTACTTTATCAAGTGGTATTCTGGATTCAAACGCTATTCTTTTTAACTTCTGAGGGAATAAACAATACCATTCACAACACCTCTCCCGTGGCCTCATGGGATAGTAAAGCGTCCATTGAATGCTCACTTCAGAATCTCGCCAGAAGTAGTAGGTAATCCAGGTACTTTACGGCTACTTTTTGAATACTATGAATTTACTCTTCGTTTGACTAACTGTTTTTTGCCTATTATATAGTAGTAAATTATTAAATGCAGAGCCTGTACTACTGTTTTCAACTTGATTATGTAAATTGTGCTTTTTCTTATATTGAGTACAAATGTAACTACTTGGCTAACTTACACTTAGCCAACTACTTTCTTTTTTTTTAAAAACTGTGGCATGTAGCATGTGAGCGGCTTTAGAAAAGGCAGATATCTCCACACAATTCACATGATTTAGTGAGTTACGCACCAAAGTTTAATACTTTGTAGTAATCTTTTGGGTTCGAAGCCAAAATCCAAAATATGATCAATATGCTTGCCTTAGAAAGCACCATTAATAAGCACATCAAGATTGCAGAATAAAATGAATCTCAGTTGCAGCTACATACTATATAAATGCAAATGACTCAAATTAGCAGCTCTCTTATCAGTTTTGAACTCAAAAGCCCCCAGACATAAACCATTTAACCACTAGCTCTGCTCATCTAGATTAACAGGAATGATAAATTTTGTAATTAAAAGCTTATTTCATTATTATGGTACTCCTTAGCAAGAGGGAAAATAAGACTCAAACTGCAAGGTCAGTAGTCTACCAGGTGACAAATTGGGTATAATATGGTATAAGGTGTACTAGTGACTTAATGATATATTGACAATTAAATGGATAGTTCATCAGAGGCCATGGAGTAATGTCCTCCTCAGAAAAATGTCTATGTCAAAAATGACATATTGGGCCAAACATCGATGCTGTCTGACCTTCCTCTCCAGCCCAGGGAGGATGCCTCAGTCCCGGTCAGATCCGTTCTCCCCTCCTCTGGAGCTCAGCCTCGGGTATAAGACTGGCAGAAAACGGGCCGTCAGGGTGTTGGTAAGCGGGTGACAAGGTGGACTTTTGGCGCTTTTCCACTGCATGGTACGGTACAGCACGGTTCGGTACGGCACGCTTTGGCGCTTTTCCACTGCATGGTACGGTACGGCTCGGCTCGGTACGGCTCACTTGTGGCGCTTTTCCACTGCATGGTACGGCACGGTACGGCTCGGTATGGCTCGCTTTAAATGATACCACCTCTGTCGAGGTTCCAAGCGTACCGTACCATAGACTGTAAAAAAAGATGGACGACGCACCTTCGCTCTTTTCCATCGGAGAGAACTGAAGTCGCCAGTGTCCCGATATGGCGCTGACATCTTGGGACTTGAGTCTGCGCACTTACGTTTTCGGGACCAGACATGCACAGTCGTGAGCAGGAAGTAAAGCCGCGAAATCAAGGCCCCGCCCTCACTCTCGCTGAATCAATCGCAAGCACACGCCCCTGCACTTTTCTTAAGTGGCCTCTGTCTGCTCCGTTCGTCTCCAATGATGTCTGCTGATTGAAGTAACTCGTTAAAATAAGGTAAATACAACTACTAACCACATAGTCAACATTATGAAAAAAAGTCCGTTGGTGCTTCAGTGACTACTTCACACAGAGAACCTGTCAATCACAGCTGTCAGTCATGATGTCACAGCACCGTTTTTATAGCATCAAATAACTAACTAAAAACAAACTTATTTTAAAAACAAACACTTGAAATTACATCAACGTGATAGAAACTACAGTAAATGACAGAAACTATCTTTGGAAAAAGGATATGTGAAGTGTAATTTAATTGTTTAGTTGGTCTCACGTCCCGTTGAATAACATGGGGAGGCGGGGTTTATGACCTATACTAGGACCGGTCACCGGGGGGCGATCGAGACGTTTTGGCTTCACTTTTGAGGGCTTGTGCGGCACGCTTGTACCGTACCGATACTAAAATGTGACGTGAACACACTCCAGATCACTGATTGGTCAGACAGAATCGTCACTACCAGCGTCATTGTATTTGCGAGACATCAAATCCGCTAGATTTAAATAGCCAGTAACAGCCACCGCTGTTCTTCACAAAGAACCGGCAAAAGTAATGATTATGAATATGTAAAATATAGCAAGGAGATATTTTAATTGTTTATTAATAAACAAGTGTTTTCTTTGTCGGCTAAGATGAAGTTGACGATGCTGACTCGCGATCTTCAGTAGTCTAGTGAACGCGGCAGAGAGAAATGCATATTTCATAAGGATTACATAAGCAGAGAGCAGACTAGTCTGTTTTCTTTCGTTTTGAATTGTTCTGTTTAAAAGTTGACATGTGAGGCAAGTAGGCTACCTTATATGCTGAGTTTCGGTTCATTTATGAGACGAGCTCAGTTCATGCGCCGGCGCCTCCGTTTCCTATCTATCGTCTGCTATATTTGCTTCTTATTTATTAAATCCAGGCAATTGGTTGATGAAACATTTATTAAAATTAAGATACAATTAATACAAAACGAAATTCAGGTTAAAGAAAGGTTTTGTGTTTTCTGTTTGATGTCTCTGTGAAAGTTTTAAAGCATATTTTAGTGCCGCTTTCAGAGCCCTCACGTCCGTAACATTGTTTTTTCATCATAAATGCGAACACGAAAAATAAAATAAAATGAATATTTTATGTACTGTGGAGACTGAGAGCCAACCCTTCTTCATCCGGTGGGTAGTATTATCCTACTTTGGTTTGCGCAGTGTAATTCACATAATCACTAAAAAATATTTTGCCTCCAAGTTGTTTTTTTTTAAGCAATCAGAAATCTGAGGGTACTGCTATAATCCCACCCACCTTGAAGCGGTACTAACTGCAGTGGAAAAGCAAACCGAGCTAAAGCAAATCGAGCCGTGCCGTGCTGAGCCGAGTCGTACCACGCAGTGGAAAAGCGAAGCGAGCCGAATCGAACCGTGCCGCGCCGAGCCGAACCGTACTGAGCCGTACCAGCAGTGGAAAAGCGCCATTTGAAACAGACTACATCCAGGAAGGCAGACCGAGGGAATGGCGCACTTCACCCCAGAGAGAGTTCACTTGTTCCAAACCTGTATGAATTTCTTTCTTCTGCTGAACACAAAAGATGACATTTTGAAGAATGTCGGTAACCAAACAGTTGATGGGCCCCATTGACTTCCATAGAATTCAAAAAAATTACTATCAACTGTTTGGTTACCGACATTCCTCAAAATATCTTCTTTTGTGTTCAGCAGAAGAAAGAAATTCAAAAAGGTATATGGAACAACTTGAGGGTATAGTAAATGATGAATTTTCAGTGAATTTTGATTTTAAATCGCTAGTAGTTGATGTTCTGTGGGTTGCTATTCAACTTCAAGACTCTTCACACCCATTGGGAGATGCTTGATATCTGTATAAATAAAGTCAACCCTAATGTTGCATTAAAGGATTAGTTCACTTTTAAAAAAACTTTTGCTGATAATTTACTCACCCCCATGTCATCCAAGATGTCCATGTCTTTCTTTCTTCAGTCGAAAAGAAATTAAGGTTTTTGAAGAAAACATTCCAGGATTTTTCTCCATATAATGCACTTTGCTGGGCACCAAACGGTTCAAGGTCCAAAAGACAGTTTCAGTGCAAACTGCAAACTGTTCAAAGGGCTTTAAACGATTCCAGACGATGAATAATGGTCTTATCAAGCGAAACGATCGGTCATTTCAAAAATAAATAACAAAGTTTAAGTTTAATAATGTCAAATGCTCGCCTTGCTCTGTTCTGTGATGCACGTCCGTGACTCTCCTGTTCGAACTCGTTCATCAAAATGAACAAATCTTTTTTCGAGTCATTTGGTTCATTTAACGAACGAAATGAACGAATTGACTCGGAAAAAGATTCGTTCATTTTGATGAACGAGTTCGAACAGGAGAGTCACACAGAACAGAGCAAGGCGAGCATTTGAGCTTATAAAACTTAAACTTTGTTATTTCTTTTTTAAATGAGCGATCGTTTCGCTTGATAAGACCCTTATTCATCGTCTGGTGTCGTTTAAAGCCATTTGAACAGTTTGCACTGAAACTGTCTTTTGGACCTTGAACCGTTTGGTGCCCAGCAAAGTGCATTATATGGAGAAAAATCCTGGAATGTTTTCATCAAAAACCTTAATTTCTTTTCGACTGAAGAAAGAAAGACATGGACATCTTGGATGACATGGGGGTGAGTAAATTATCAGCAAAAGTTTTTTTTTAAAGTGAACTAATCCTTTAATGCATTTGCCAGGCACTTATCCAAATTAAGCAACTTAAATTGCATTCAAGATGCATTTTTTTTTATCAGTTGATGCATTCCCTGGGAATCGAACCCATGACCTTGGTGTTGCTGGCACCATGTATGCAACTTTGCTGCATCATCCACATTATCACACGTCTCTACAAATTGCCAACTTTTATTGGAACACATCGACTACTTGCAATGTAATTTCAGTCACTACAAAATGCTTTGAATGTGACATCATTATGCCTCACTGTACTCTTAAAAAAGGCATCGAAATTGCTTCTATTCACCTTATTTCTTTCTATTAATCTCCCTTTCAATTTGTAATGGGTATGCGATAAAATATCCATCACACCTCCAATTTACTCCAATAATATTTTCAATTCACACTCCGATACCAATGGCAATTGCATTAGATATCCGACCATTATTCTCAGTGAAAAGCTCTGATCTATGGAGAGGTGACTGAGTCACCACTGCGTCTGCCGGCTGGGTTTGCTGCAGGGAGGCTGATACCGAGGTAACAGGATGGGTAATTAGGTTGGAAGTCTGAGTCTCGCAGAAAGACCCCCTTGCCCTTCCCCTGCTAGACTTTCTTCAATCCTACTAAAATTAGAGCTGAGCCGAAGGCAAGACGCAACAACCGCAGAGGGTCAAACATGAGACCAGAGAGAGGAAGAGGAAGAAAACTCCAGGTTGGAAGGAGAGAATGAGCAGGCGATGTGAATTACTAAGACCTGTATAGTAGAGCGAGAGAGAGGCAGAGACAGCCTGCGGTGGTCAGAGTTGTGACTAAAGCGCAAGGGACGTGTGGGAAGCCTACGGCTCGGTAAAGCGCACACTTTCCCACCCCCACACCTCCTTTCAAGGCAACTATTTAACATAAAAATTGATTTATATCGAGCCCTAAATTGCTTCCGAGGGATTCGCTCCCGTGGAAGCGTAGACAGGGGTCTAGAGTCAAGTGCGTGAGCTAATGAGGCCCAGGGTTTCCATGTGAACAGGCAAGAAGAGGAGCTGCATGCGCGGACATGTCAGCTCAGACCACAGCAGTGACCTGTGACAGACTGTTGTGTTTAAACTACATTCCCAACAAGGAGCGATCTTTAAAAGGTGATTCTGGGGTTAGCTTGAGGAGGCGGATTTGCTTGGAAACGCTAACGATAAAAAGCATAAACTACATCAACTGCAACAACTTTCCACATGAAAATGCTCCTGAGGCTTTGCTGCCATTTCAGTCTCACTTCGAGCGAACATATTGGCAACAGACCAGTGAAGAGGAAGGATGAGAGCAGGCGGATTTGTACCGTCGGGCGTGGGTTGTAGGTCAACATGAGAAGTTTCCTTTTTAGTCATTTAACTTCGCCAGACTAGGCACTGAAAACACAAGGATGGAAGCAATTACTCGTCTATAAATACATTCAATGCTATGGTTCTTCTGCAAACACTGTGTTTATCACAAGGAAGACATGATACTTCCTCTAGAACTTAATGCTTGTTGAGCAAAGCCAAAGGGCAGACTGGCGCCCACTTCCCTTCAAGCTGCGTAGCACCCTGTATGTCTCATTGATTCTCATCTGTTGCATCAGATACCTGAGCGCACTTGCATTAAACACACATTCCATTAAAACACCACAATCACTCAACAGCCCCTGCTTACATCAAGGTTTGGTACAAACATAGTTTTATAAGTGCCCGGCCTGTGAAAGCACATCCTCGTTGTGCATTAAAAGTATTCAAGACTAAATGGGAGTCTTTAATTATTCATGAGGGCCACACAATGCAGATGTCTTATTTATCCTCACTGGTATCAGAACATGCTCAGCACAGCAACCAGCAGGACAAGTAGTCATTACGCAGATTGTCTGATTGTTGCTTGCACTTTCAATGGAAGTCTATGAGGATTCCATAAAACAGCTGCTCCACGGACATCCTTTACAAATGCATTTCTGCTGATTTTACAAACTTGAGGTACAAGCCAAAGTTATTTTCTTTGGTAACCAACATCCAACTGATGCCGTCTATAGAACTTTACCATATTAAAAGCATAGCTGTATTTGACCATAAATGTTCCTTTAACCAGAGAAATCTGGAGACCCAGGCTGTATCCTAAAACCCCATACCCTTATATAGTGTGGGTTCACACTCTTTTTCAGTGATCATTTTCAATTTCACTAGCAGGAATTAAAGACAAGCATCATGCCCTAAAGTAATATATTATACGTTATCTAGCCTGCTCACAGAGTTCTGCACTCTGTGAAAACCCTCATTATAATCAATGAAGCTGGCTACACTGCACAATGAATCTCTTATTTACATGTTTACACTTTGTTGGTTATAATGAAATGATTCTGAACAACTTGAACACCTCTGATTGGTCATTGCATTCAGGTGTTCAACACTTATTACAATGCTTAATGCTGCAAAAACATTCTAAATACAGAAAAATTTGAAAGTTCTCACACAAATATGAATGGGAGTGTCTGAAAGCAGCCACCTATTAGTGGGTATACCAGATTGACCTAGTACGATATACCAGTGGTTCCCAAACTTTTTGAAAGCATGGAACCCCTTTGTAGCACTGCACCTAACCCCCCAACCCAACCCAACCCAATTAAACTAAATCTACATGTGTACATGTTTAATATTAGAATGAAAATAGCATATCAATTATCAAATTGACTTGTTTTTTTTCAAACAACTTGATGAGAAAAATAAGAATATTAAATCAAATTATTTTATTTTTGGCATTTAACTACTTTTTACACTCACTGAGCAGTGTGTGGGACATGCCAAAGTCACATACATCCAATCAAAGAAAATGGTATGAAATGAGAAAAACACATTTCAAGAGATTTATCATTGTACTTCTGTGTAAATGTATGTTGATTTTTCATAAAACCTCAGAATTTCATTATTTTGCATTATGTTCATGATGACTGAATGAAATTTGATGGGAACACCAAAGGCACTTTATAGTGATTTTGACCCATATAAAATTAAATTAGATGAGCAAACAACAAATGAAGCATAATGAATTTATTATGAATGCATCACAACAGACATAGGCCTAACACCGTGTCCTAACCAGACGCGACGCGACACGATGTGTATTTTCCATGTTAATCAGAGTTTTTGTCCCAACCAGCAACGACGGCTACCCGCGATGATTCTATTTTAGAAACGGTTTCTATTTTTCTGCGCTGTCGTGTCTAGAACAACAGAAAGTATGATAATCTCAGGTAGCCTACTGTTTAATGCTTCATTTAAAGTTAAATGCGTCTGTGTTAGTTTGAATATCATTGTGTGTATTTTATAGCCGTAGCCTAAGTTACTGGAAGCAACAATTCACCTCAGATCTTCAAAATAAGTGAACAAGAACGTTCAAACTGTCAACTGCATTTTATGACTACGATTTTTTCAGAAAGTGATTTGAACCAATTACTTTAAATGTGTTTTGTTCCAATGATTCCCACATAAAGATTGATACTTAACTCTATCGACTTGGTACCAAAGTAGGCCTACTGCTACTTTTGCCCACAATCAGAATTAAATAAAAAAGACTGTGTGCCTGCTGTAAGCTAACTCTGCTGCAAGGACCTATTCATGACTAAACATCATTATCCAAAATACTTCTCACGTGTCAAAACTCAGCATCCATGAACATAGCACTTTCTGCTACGAACAATAATTGTTTCAGGGTGTGATAAACTCCTTTCTCAGCTAAAGAAAAACACAACATGATTAAAATAATCATTTTACATGTGTTTTCCAGGACTGGAAAAAATAGTAATCAATTTTCCAGATTTCACAGTACACGTGGGAACCCTGATAGTACACTGTTTGAGAGGACAGCCATTTGTAGTGATGTCTGAAACCATATCCACATCGAGCACTCATTCAATCCCATAGACAGTGGGTCTCCAAGAGCAAGGTTGAAGGTTTTAGGGCTAAAGACAAAAAGACAGCCACGGATACCCAAAATGAAGCTAGAAGCTAAATGGCTTGACAAATTAGAATCGTTTGATACAGATAGTAGTTGACTGAGCGCATTGCTTTGCTTCACTGTTTTGAACTACACATTTTTATTATACAATAAAATGATTTAATATCACCCAAAGTTGCTGCATGCAGGAAACTACTATCAAAAACCTTTCCCGATTACCAACAATGACAACTAGATATTAAATTACCATTGAACATGGTCGCATTTGCATCCATTTATTCAGTCCGAAACCCTGAGGAGAACGAGCTATCAAGAAACATGAAGACAAGCTTTGAAAGAGACACAGGAGCCAGGTCTAGAATTTATTTATTTTTTATTTTTGACATTACAAAAGAGGTAAAACATATGCAAGTTTATTAGGTATTCTCTTTGTAGTCATACGTAATGTGCAGGCTGTGCGCGCACTTGGATACACCAACTTCCAAACAAGTTAGAATAACTTTCGAAAGTGAAAAATTCTGTCCGCTCCCCCAAGTCACCGAAAGGGTTCTACAGCCCCAAAGGCATTAGTTTTCTTCTACACAAATAAGGCCAACAGCTATGCTGAAAGACGAGCACTTCAATAAGCTTAAATCCAGTTTAGCTGCATTGAAATACAGACTCCTGGCACTCATAACTAATCTATTTCATCACTAATCCCAAGATATTCCCATGGTTTCCCGACATTGTTTTAGGCGTGTCTGCTTGTGTGGATGCTGGAAAACATGCAATGGAATGTTACTTCAGCGACAGCCAAGGTGGAGGTGTCCAACTCTTTGTCCTGGAGGGCTACGGATTACTCAAGCCAGATTCCACATGGATGGATTTAATTCATTTTCATCAAAGCACATTGAGAGAGACCTTTAGGAGGCTAAGTTATTACCAGCATTTCACACTGAAGGAGGTGGCCAGCAGCCATGGTTCTCCTCCAGGACATGAGCCAGAAACCATCACAACTCCTCCCCATGCACTCAAAACCCTGACTCCCTGGAGAGTGTGTACTGGTTAGGTGTGAAAATAACAAAATAGCCATGCAAGACAGACAGACATTGGTGTGAGCATTTCATTTACATTCGTAAAGCCATGCTTTCTGTTTTCAGTATGCACAATGTGTTGTTTCAGACCACCACACATGCCTTACACATTACCCTAGAGGCATTTTCCTAGCAGCTGTAGGCCACGTATGTCCAACGCAAACAGATATGACTGTGTAAACAGACCCATTTAGTGCACTCAGTTGGGTTGAAAATTTCCACCTCCTTGAGACAGTTCTCTTTACCCCCTTGCATCTGTCCGGAAAATAAATATTTCCATTATCTGCTTTTGCGATTTCTCATTACAGTGAAGCCTGCATACACATCGGTCAACCTCCTAACCACGTGGACCCATTGTTCGACGCCACTTGAGCAGTGGCTGATGCTTATTAAAATCTGTGCAGAGGACAGATTTGTCTCTAATGCAATAAGGCATTAGTCCTGTTAGCCAGTCGGCAACCAGTGGCGGCTCCGCGGGGGACGGACACACTGTCATCGGTGGTAATTGGTCAGAATGACGTGCTCGAATCGTACGTGTGCTAAGGGTGAAAAAAATGAGCAAAAGATGAAAGCTACAGCAATACACACTGACAGTGAAACATACACATGCACAAAAGTCATGCAGTGCTAAATTCACACTCTACACAGCAAGGATTAGAAAAAGCTGAATTTATGGAAAGCTCTCAATTAGGGCAAGAAAGACCTTTATCCAGAACTTAAGGTAACAATGTTAGTATGATTTAGATCAACAGCTGCACTATGTTGCGAGCCCCTGGAGTTTTTTGCATTTGGTTAATGAGATGGAAATTTCAATTGTGATTCACGCAAACTGCAAGACAGTTCCAGCAGCTTAAACCCATTCAAACATATCTCAAGAGCAAGACAAAAATTACCATGGCAATTAAAGGACAAAGTCTTTGCTAAGAGATAGGAGCCGGACAGCTCTAAATTAGCATGTACGTTCCTCCGAGCGAGGAACTGGGGAAGACATGCTTGTCCTGCAGAATAAAGCACTGGAGTATTGTCTGAGGTAGACGTTTAGAGAGCTCGGACAGAATTTTCCGAGCTTGTTAAAATGATTTCTTGGCCAACATGAGCAGAAGAGGTCAATTTAAAGATGAACATTTAAAGTTAAGTGTGCTTAGAAAGCACTTGAGGTGAACAGTAAAAGGAAACTTTTCAGTAGAGAAATGACTTTGCATAACCACTGGAGAGCAGATATACACCGCACCAGACCTCAAGACTTTTCAACCCTTTTAAGAGGTTGCTGGTTTAAACTTTAGCTGACAGTACCATCGATTTCTGCCATTCCACCCCATTCAGAAGCTGTCCAGTCAGACCGTCCATGGTTCCATAAAGACTGCTGGTGTTCAAAGGTAAGATTGCTCTTACACTGCAAACAAACACTTGTCTTTTCCTGTAGGAGAATTACAAGTCCATCAGCAAGTGACCAAAAGAGGGAGGAGCGCACACACACAACTCTGAGCCAAACAACTGATGCATCTTGTATGATATCACATCAATCACATTAGGCCAATGAAGCTACCAGTAATTACTGAGCTGCGTATATAGTGGAAACCGGAAGCAAGCCCATTAGGGCAGTGCAACTTCGTACCATTTAGAGCTTTTTGCAGAACACGCAGATTTGGAAAGCTTTGACTCATCAGAACGGGAATGGACTAAAACTACAGAGAATAGGATAAAGAAAGGATAACTGACCTGAGGAGAGGTCTGATATTCTTGTTTAAACTTTCCATTTCCAGGAATTTCCAGGCATCACAACCTGAGGGAAGAGAGAACACTATGAGCGAACAACCAAACATTGCTATGATAAACTATATTGTATAGAATAAACTCATGCAATCTTCCAAGATTGAGTCATGCAACTCAAGCTTTCCCAGGTAACATTTTCAGGTAGAACAGTGAGTTTTTCAATACGTTAAACAAATCGCAAAAGAAAAAAACAGGAGCAGCATTACAAACATAGATGGATCTAGATTTGACACTGAGCACTTTTAGCATGAGTTGCATTACAATTCTGCTCTAGAATGTTAGTACACAAATATTATTATAAGCAAAATCTATTACTGCGTGTTTGTATATTTTTTTCCACTTTACTTTTATATTTTTAACGACTAAATATTTTAAATCATTGCACGCCGTCACCAAATACTTTTAATGTATAAATGTAACATTACTCACAAATTTAGGGTTAGGGTTACCTTTACAATGCTGCACTTAAGTTTAACAGTCCTCTCCTGCCCTCTTTACTAAAAGCAGCCAACGTGTCTTTGCATCAGACTTGACAAATATGGCCCCTGCAAGCTTAACTTTTAAATTCAAATTATTTCAGGCTATAATACATTTCCCATTCTGAGAGAGACCAAAAATAGAATGTCATTCAAGAAAAGTTTAATACATACCCAAGCATCGAATGCTTTAGTTCTCTCTATAGACATTAGGAAGCTATCCAGGTTATTTTAAAGAGCACAGGTCTTACCTCTAGGGTCCTTTTTAAGTATAAAAAGAGAGAGAAACATTAAAGGTGTGCTTTTAATTGTCAGATCAAACACTTTAAACAGACTCCTTTAGTGTAGTTTACGTCTTCAGACTACATGCATTGTTTTAAATTTAAAATCTGTTTTTGAAGAGGAAGAATGATTGGAACCGAAGGTTATGAGTTATTTAAAAAGGCCATTTCAGATTTTATGAAGACAAAGAAAAATAAACCAGGTTAAAGTTTCATAAAAACAATCTAGGCTTTATTGACAACTGCTGCAAAACATGTTTTGGACAGATTTAGTTACCTATTTAGGCAAGCTTACACATATCATTCTGCATTTTATGGAGAGGATACAAATACTAAATGGCAGTAAAGTACAGTTTGGATGTGAGTTGTTTTTTTCTTTTTCCTTTTTTAAATTATATACAATAGTCGGTTTTAGCTGCAGTATCCCTTTACATAAGAAAGAGATGACCCTTGTGGAGATTGTTGTCCAAATCCTTTTTTTTAAAGCAGTTTTTGCATGCAGTTTATATAGCATGGTGGCATCCATGATAATCTGACTTTTGATTATTATTTTTTACATAAGTAGCCAAACATGGGTTATTCTACAGAACAGTTTTGAAGAGTAACATCTTATTTTAACAAATTAAGGATTTGAGGACATTCCATCTCAACAGCGTCTAATTGGGCTATATTTCAAAACTCTAAAATACAAGGAAAAATATTGAGGCCTAAATCTACATTTACAGCTTTTAAGACTATTTAAATCAAATGAGGAATAATCAATGGCTGTTGGAAAGACCATTAAAGACATTTTGACTTTCAGTAATTTATATTCCTTATTACAAAACAGACATTAAGTTTAGGGTCTATTTGATATGCTAGTATTAAACAGAATTTTGAAATGTAGCCTACATGGGAATCTGCAACTGCACCTCAGCAGAGTTTTTAAGGTAACAAATTAAAGTGGTGTCCTGAGACACAAAAAGTGGCTGTACAGTTGTTAGGGTTTACCTTTCAACTAAATACTTTTTCCAATCATTTGACAAACTTTTACCATCGACAAATGCAAAAAAGCAAGGGTAGGTATGAGCAGAGGAAAAGATATTTGCAAAAACAAATAAAAAAACAGCAATGTTTAAACTTTAATTCCTTCTAAAAGTTATATCGATTCTTGAGGCATTCGAATGCCGTTCCGCCAAGTTTCTTTAAAGTCCGGAGTAAAAAACACAAAACGAGAAAAAAAAAAAGTAAGAAAAAAAACGAGAAAAAAAAAACAGACAATTACTTTTGTCGGGTAGCTTAAAGTGTGAGCTGCCATGGGAGACAGTTATGGCGACGCGTTGGGTGACTTTCCGCTAGTCAGACTTAGTATCGTCCATAAGGGGGTTCCCTGAATCCAGGCTTAGTCGGTCTCTGAGTGGGAGCTTTTCCACCACCAACAGCGCGCTGTGTCCCGTTCCAGTCATCTTGAGCTACGGGAGCAAACACAGTGCAAAAAGGTAAGATAAAGCAAGCAAACAATAACTTACCAAAATGTTTAAATAACTGAGCTTTCACAAAGCCTCACCTTAAAAACATTACTGAAAAAAAAAACAAGGCAAGTCTGTGTTTGGATGGTTTTAAACACAAATTTACAGAAATTATCCAAAAATAAGGTACCTGTTCTGTTACACTAGCATTATCAATTGTAATAGCTATAACAAAATCTCACCCTTTCATTAACCACAATAAATGTTTGAAACCATTATCAACAGCAAATGTGGGGTTACAACTTAATTGACCCTACAGAGTGTCAGATCAGAAAAAAAAAAGAAAAAAACTTAAATTCAAAAGCAAAAATCTTACCGTAGTTTTCATACCCCTCCTGTGTCTCTCCGTGTCCATAATCATAGTACTCTGGTTCTCTGGAAAAAGAACAAACACCATTCAAACTAACTCTTAAACAAGAGAAACTGGCCTGAATTTCCAAAAATAACATACTAAGCCATAGGGCTGTGTATTGGCAAGAATCTGTCGATACGATACGTATCGCGATACATGGGTCACGATTCAATATATTGCGATATATTTCGATACTGTGCATAAGGCGATATATTGCGATTTTTTTAAAGTAGGACTACAATTTTAGAAAGTATTATTTAAAAAAAAGACATGATGTGCATAAAATTCAAACAAGTTTACTTTAGATAAACAATTCAGTACACAGAAAATCAAACTGCCAGTTTGGGATTGTGGTTCACAGGTTCTTAGTGAGCAAATTTGTATATGCTCAAGTAGGCCTTAATAAAAGAAAATACATAGCCCCTGTCACAATACATAACATACACACATGTGTGCAATCTGAAAAAAGAAAAGACATCTGTCAATGTCAATAAAAATAAATAAATGCTTGCACTATTCCTAGTACACAGGGTACATCCAACACGTTTTGTGTTGCAAAAACACGAACACAATTCAAGTCAAGTCAAGTATATTTATATAGCGCTTTTCACAATTGTATCAAAGCTTCACAGTATAAATCAAAATAACATAATGTTTGTTTCTTAGTGGAAAAAACATCCACGTTAGGTAGGGCTGATCAATGGTATTAATGATTGGTTAATTAATTTGAATATCCCCAATTCCTAAAGGAAACATTGAGGAACAAATATATAAATAGTCAGTTAAAGAAAATACATAGCCCCTTACTGTGACATCTAGGCTAATGCATAACACATAAGGTGCAATCTGAGGGGCAATCTGTCATTAAAAAAATGCTTGCACTATTATTCATACAGGGTACATCCAACACATACCGTAAAACTTCAAATAATAGCGAGTCCCATATAGACGCCGGTCTCTTTTACACGCCTGATGTGGCGAGTGGCGACAGGTTTGGGTAAATAAAGGCCAGTCTCAAATAGAGGCGGGGTCTGTTTTTTAGTTTCGGGTTGTATTTAATCTTTTAAAACCCGTCAAATCGTCCGCTTTTTAGCGGCTGCCAAAACAAATTTGTGTCCCGCCAAAACCTTTTTTTATCGGTGAGTGATGTAGAATAGAAAGACTGCTGCGCTTGACAGGACGCAAACGAGCAGAGAGAGAGAGAGAGAGAGAGAGAGACAGAGAGAGAGCGCCCCGGCCGCGCGCGCACTCTCACGTCTTCAAACAACACGCGCGCTGTCTTGCTCTCTCTCCCTCGCGCATATTAATCAAAATCATAGACACTGTAGGCGAGGACACTAGTGGTGCGTCTCATTCTAGCCATCTAGTGGTAGGGATTTAAACACAACATAAACGCGAACCACGGCAATAGTATGAATATTTTTGCACGTAAACTAAAAAAAAAAAATCGATATTGCATTTTTTAAAATCGATACAGTATTGCAAAATAAAATATCGCGATACTCAAGTGTATCGATTTTTTCTTACACCCCTACTAAGCCAAGCACATTGTGCTTTTAAGACACTGGGATGTTTCCAAAAAGCCTCCATAAACCCCAATAATTATAAGCAAAGTTAATCTTTTTGAGGAAACTTGGACTTTCGAAGTCCCAAACCAGCAGTAATAATATTATGTTTTCAATCAACTTACGCTTGTGGCTGGCTGTAGTAGCTGTCATAGGATTCATAGCCTGGCTCTGTGTAGCTCTCGTCATAAGACTGAGGAAACATAAAATACAATCAGTCCACTGCAGCAAACTGTGGTATATAAAAAAAAAAAGATATATTGTCTAAAAAAAAAACATACATAGTCTTCGTATGAGTCTTGGGCCGGAGGGTGCGGGGCTGGTGGAGGGGGCATCCGCTGAGACTGGGCGGGTGGACGGGCACGGTTGGAAGCTGCTCCTCTGGGCGGCTGGGCTGATGGTCCACCTCTACCTGCAGGAGCTCCCCTTGCGGCTCCACCTCGAGGGGGACCACCACGGCCACCTCCACGTGGGGGCATACCACGACCCCTGCAAGGGTAAAAAGTGTTAATCTTCTACTCGCCTTAATCTACAAAATGGAAGTTCATTGCATTAAAAATCAGATTTAACTAACGATCACATTGAACATTAAATAGGTGTATGTTACCTGGGTGCCCCAGGAGGAGGAAGACCTCCACGCCCTCTGATGGGTGGCCCTCCTCGGCCTCTGCCCCCATGTTCCTGACCTCCATTTAGATACTTCATCTCCATGAACTGCTCCTGGCAAATGTCATCCATCATGTCCTGTGAGACAAGCACACAGCTCACTAACATGACAACACAACAGACACGTCACAAGAACATCTGTCTCAGAACATTATGCAAATAATGGTTTCTACAAAATCCAATGCTTAAAGAGCTGGACAACAACTATTTTTATCTCTTAACAATGAAGAGCCAGCATTATGCCTTGAGAAACAAACTTGCATAGCTCAGATGAGGCCATTAGAACAGGGTACAGAAGTTTGTTCTCAAAGGGGAAACATTTAGGAAAACCTTTCAGTCACTCAGTCCAGCTACAGAAGTGAGCACAAAAACAACCGATTTATCTGATTAAATATTAATCTGCTGCCACGGGCAAAGCAAGTAGAGTTACAATCCAACAACACAGGCGTTTTGGACTTATACAATTGCCCATTTGGAATTCATAAATCACAGCACTATAAACAAAGAAAGCTTAGACAAAACAGATAATCAGCACTTCACTGCAAAACATGATCTCTGGGCTGCCTTTCTTGAGGCCAGAGCGTATTTCAGTACTTACAGGGAACAAGAACTTTTTGATCTCCTCCATGGCATGAGCCATGCGCATGTACGCCTCAGGAACAGGAGCAAACACCTCAATGAACACATGAAGCTCCATGGACAAGTGTGCGTACTTCGGCTCTTCACTTTTTCTCAAGCCATCCTCCTGAAGAGCACAAAAATAAGTTCAGCAGATCCAATTTACCCTTAGTTGTGTCATTTATCCTTCACTCACACACAGCAAGACAACCAAAACCTGATGAATCAAATAGCCTAAAACCATCCTTTTATTTTTTCAAGTTTAAAGCTACCTTAGAAAAAAAGTTGTTCTTGCAGCAATCATTCATACTTTTAAAAAATAACCTCAATTGCACTTTACCTTGGTTTTGTCCCTCATGGATCCTTTCCCCAGCACAGAGATCTTAGCGCCCGTCTCCTCCTGCAGTCTCTTGATGGTGTTCCCCTGTGGTCCAAGGATCTTTCCAACAAAGTTAAACTG
The DNA here is from genome assembly GCF_029890125.1 of Rhinichthys klamathensis goyatoka. Taxonomy (NCBI): domain Eukaryota; kingdom Metazoa; phylum Chordata; class Actinopteri; order Cypriniformes; family Leuciscidae; genus Rhinichthys; species Rhinichthys klamathensis. The sequence continues at coordinate 1,225,294 of NW_026606610.1, read as the reverse complement.
CACAAAGCAACAGAAAATTAAATATTAAACCCAGTGTTTGAAGAAATCTACAGCTCTTAACTTAGCCTGACTGTACTTGTTTTCAAGGACTGAAAACTCAATAGTGTAATCTTCCTGAACAGGACAAGATTAAATGGAATGCAAACAGATCAAAGGCTGGAGTTGTGCTCTCTTCGACACCAAAGCAAGGGGTAACATTAGGCGGTCTGTGGGACACAACTAAAATGGTAGAAAAAAAGAAAGAAAAAAAACCCCAACAAGTGCCACTCTACAAAAAGAAAGGGAAAAAAAGTCAAATATTTAAATTTATGGTAACAGCAGTAAGATGTGCAGCTGACAGGTGTGTTATAAAAGGTCACAAATCAAAGATCTAACAGATTTTAAGAATTAAGCAGCATAATCAGTCACGCATAATTCACATACATTCTGATATCCACATAATACTTAAGAAAAAAAAAGAAAAAGATTGGATTCTGAGAAGGTGGAGCAAAAAAAATTCAGTTAAATTCAGCTAGACTCAACTGATCTGGCCAGCAAACTTTAAACACGGAAGGTCAAAGAAAAACACTGCCATGCTCTCTAAAACAGCAGAGGACTCAATCAAACGGTCTGATCGCCTCTGGCAGGTAAGCTATCACAGGACATGCACAAAGAAACATGCATTTTGAAAATATCTTAAGCCCCTTCGTAACAAATTACAGGCCTTTCACAGGTTTTGGCAATCAAGGCAAGTTTATTTAGTCAAAGGTTTGCAAATTTGTTCAAATGCAACCCTAGGGATTGTAGACGTACCATTTCACTCTAATAGTGCTTTTCAAAACTAAATTCTATAAATAAGTTCTACTTAGTCTCAAATGTTTGCACAAATTGAATACCACCCAAGAACCCTCAGGTAACCTTTGCTTGCGATTACTGAGGTGTTACACAATCCTTCAACACCAGATCGGAAGCAGCACACATGTAATGGAGTAAATCGGCACAGCAGACATGTTCCTAAATACCACAATGACACCCACCTTAGGGTACTGCTTGACTGGTATGAGAACCCTTTCCTTCAGTTTGATGTTTTTCGTCGTAAAGAGGTCCAGGTAGCTTTCTGTATCTTTCTCGGTCTCCCCATTTTGAACCCTTTCAATTTCTAAAAAGCACAAGAAACATTATTAGGCATGAGATTTGAACATTTAAAATGTAAATACTAAAACTACTAGATATTTGAAGAAACTTTACCAATCAACTAACATACATTTTCAAACTGATTCCACTAAAGACATTTACACACATTTCTTGAGTTCAACATTAGACAAGGTCAGAAACTTATTGCTGAGTTAAAATCGTCAAAAAGCAGTTTTGCCCCTTTTAAGATTAAACCCCCAATAAATGGATCATATATTCACTGATAATATACATATATTTATTGTGTTTCTCCTCATATCATGACATGCTGGATAATGATTACAAATTTATGAAATATTTATTTATTCTCCAGGTCATTATACTTCAATGGCAAATGTATGCCTGAGACTTAAGTGTTTGCTTCAGGTTGCAAAGAAAAGTGCTTGCCTCAAAGACACACCAATCAATAGACTCAGATTCACTAGGTGACTTTTCACTGCAAGTCTGATGCTAAACACTGAACATTTACACGCCTCTGTAAATGTAACTTATGGAACCGTTCTGCTGATATAAACCACAAGATACAGTTAAACTCCCACTACCCTGATGATATAAGACATGTGGTGAGACTAGGCCAGGAAAAGACATTTCCTACAACAAAAAAAATCCATTTCATCTCCAGATGCAACACTTCCCACACTAAAGGCACATATGGTCCGGAACATGGTTTATATTACAACGACAATTCTCAAACTTAAGATTTTCAGCCGTCTTCAATTTAATTTGATCGGGCTTGGACGATTTCATCTAAAGCTTTCCAGATCCTTCAGTCTAGTCAAACACGATAAGCGCATGTAGGCTGGGACTCGATGTGTACAAAGAAACGCCACGTTGACCCATTAGATACAGAGCCCTCCTTACAAACAAACAATAATGTAAGGTAAAACTTTTTTCCTTAATTGGATTGCTATATTGTAGTACGACTCACTTAAATCACGACTGTGTGATTTATTACATTGAATATGATCAGTTTAAACAAAACATTTAAGACTGATTAGGTATCGTTAAGTTGTATAACATACGTATACAGTTCGGTTGAACCCAGTCCAGAACGCGGCTCACAATGTAACGTTACTCGAGCGGAAAGGGGAATGCTGTCCGGGGGATGACGGGGTAAAACTATACAGCATTACGGTTTTCGACCGTGCAAAGTGGAGTATGATACAACGAACTGATATAATCCAGGAAAAGTGGAGTTTTTCCCTCCGGGAAAAAAATCATTAGCTACACGCCAAAAATGGCTTCGGCAGCACGTGCCTGGTTCGAGCTAAGTATACACGAATCCCCTCCTCGCGCACTGAAACGAGACTTTGTAACGGTCGACCTCCGTCCCACGAACGACTACTGTCGTGGAAGTGGCTTCCCTCCAAACAAAACTGCTATTTATCTACATCCCGAAAAGTTACTCGGTAACACGTGCATGTCTCCCGCCTTCGTTTTCACAATCGGCTTTTACCTGCGGATATAAGTTTCGTGGCGTGTGTGAACGACGCGTCCAGGGTGTCTCGTTCCGCCAGCAGCTGCGGGAGGTATTTGTTCTCGCTCTCCATGTTGAGTTTGTAAGTAAATGAAGATTTAAACACCAAACGTCCGACGGTGAAACTATTTTAGTATCCACGTCCTGCAAGAGGTAATAAGAACACAAGCGTGATTGCTGATGAAGACCGTAGTGAGTCGCAATGGCTCCTGTTCTCCGCGGTGCGGCTGGAAACAGATGAACAAAAGCTTGAGACGAGCGCAAATGACTTGAACGAGCGGAAATTACGTCACGAAAACTGGACGTATGGAACCGCCCACTTTGATGTGAAAGTTTTTAGAATGTCTATTCAAAATTGATTTTGCTTTGGGTAGAGGCTGTCTGTCCTATTCATTAATACACACACACACACACACACACACACACACACACACACACACACACACACACACACATTAATAATATAATAATAATAATCTAAAATATCTCAAATTACACGTGTTCATTACACACACATAATAGTGCTGGACATAGGGAAATTATCCATGTTCTTCCATTAAATGTAAGGCTGTTATGCATGAATTAATATGCTGCTATGCTGTCTGGTTTTTGGAGACATCCACAAAGGTTTGCATAAGCTTCTGGGCTCATCTAAGTGGTAAATTATGAAGAGATAGCGCACGCTACATAATGTAATGTTTGCTGCCCCCCTCTGGATAAAAATGGAAAATGAGTTACATTCACACCAATTTGCCTATCCATTGAACAATACATTATAATATAGCAATGACTTCTAATGTATTAGTAATGCTTTTAGCATGATTTACATGCTTATGTGTTCATTACATTTACAAGACAATCCTGGCATATTAGGCTATATATCAAATTTTGAATCCATACTATTACACTATTATTATTTTCAAGGCATCCTTCATTTAAACTCAACTGTGCTTGTTTTCCTTCATGGCTTGAGCGTTCTCTCTTTACTGTAAACACAGCTTCTCAGTGCCAGTGCTAGCGAGCTGTGAGGTCAGCCGTGGCTCAGCATTGCTAGGAGGCCAGTGAAACCTTTTTGTCCAGTGAAAGCTTTCAGAACTGTCACACCTGCTTAGGTCTTTAGCACCACTACCACCACCCTCCGCTCCCATTTTCCCCTCAGCCTCGCTCAAGGTTAACACACTCTGTTTGTGCATGTCAGACTATTCAAACTCGTAAAGAAGTGACTGCTGACTGCTGTGGCCTTTGAGCTTGGCTGGGCTTGGCTAGCACATATTTCTCTATTTTTTTTTTTTGCTGCTTTATCGCTCTCATTCTCTCTTTTCCAGGGCCATTGTTTAAATTCACAGGGCCCATGCAAGACAAAATATTTATAGGTGAGCCCACTGAGTAGATTTACTTACTTACTTATACTTACTTACTTTGTTTGTTTACACTGTTTGTTTATTTCCCTGATGTTTCTGTCACATCCTTTTATTTAAAAAGCATTTGAAGATAATTGAGTGAGTTATTTTATATTATTTCAGTATCTTGTTCCCTCAAAAAAAAATTATCATCTTCTCAGCACCTGTTAGCAGGAAACTTGTGACAAAACATCCTGTGACCTGAGGCAAACACTTCCATTTTTTTTATAAGCTGTAGCAACACATTTAACAAATCTCTTCTGCTCTGCTGATAACTGACAAATGACACATCAATTATGTTTAGGATGTGCATTTCAAAGGAAGTTTTAATTTGAGTTAATGAAATCTATAGGAGAACACACCTTTCAATATAAATACAGTGGTAAGATGTTTCACATTAGTACACAGGAAAAATAATTGAGTAACACATTATTAACACAATATTAATTTGATTGTACTCTGATTAACAAATTAGTAAGTAATAGCACTCAGTTGAATGTGGTTGTTCACCATTAGCTTTTTTTTATATCGCCTAAAATACCTAGAAATATAATTATTGTGCATCATACATAATTAAGATCATGGTAAACCACTACTAATGACTCAAGTAGTCCAAATCCTTAAAATTGCTTATTATTTTGAACAGTATCTAAAGTGAAAAACATGATATCTCCTTGTAATGTAAGCTGTAAATTTATGAATAAGGGAATATAGTTTCTAGTTTGTTCTCAGGGAGGTTTGGAAAAAATAGTAGTTATTGATTAGCTAATAGTGAACTATGCATTCAACTGAGTTACAAATTCGTTAATCAGAGTGTCATGATAGCAGTGTTGGGAAAAGTTACTTCGGTAACACTTTATTTTAAGGTGACGTAGTTACACGTTACTGCATGTACTTACTTTAGTAATAACAGTACATTGTGCATAATTACAAGTAACTAACTATAAACCAAACCCTAACCATAACTTTATAGTAGGTAAATGTAGTTAATTAATATTAATCAACACTTGTTGGAGTAAGTACAATGTAACTACGTCACCTTAAAATAAAGTGTACCAGTTATTTTTAAAAGTATGTGTTACAATATTGCGTTACTCCCTATAACAAGTAACTAATTGTGTTACTTAGTTACTTTTTATGGAAAGTAATGGTATACTTTTTCACCTTGGCTGTGCTTGCTTATTTGTTTTTTAATAACAAAAAAGTTATATTTTTGGCACAATAGGACACAGGAGAAGAAAGTTCAGCACTCTTACTTCAGCAATAAAAACAAAACAATAATGAAACACAAATGTGATGTTTAAAAAGTCATTTTTGCTTATTTGTATATAGTTCAATTGGCTCATCGAAGGTCAGCAGCAAAGACATTAATAAAGTTAATAAAGTGAGATTACATAAAGTATGTGTTATTTTAACATTAAATATCGCAGGTTTGCGTAATATTCTAAATATGCATTTCACTGTTTTATTCATTTTGAGGAATACTGAATCTGTTTCTGTGTGACGATGAGTAAATGCATGATCACATTTAGTATAGAATAACCATCATGTTCACACAGCACACACACACGCCTCTACACCTTACTCCCGATTTTCTCAACATGTCAGTCAATAAATGGGAAAACAAAGTAACTTGCATTACTTATTTTTAAAAAAAAAACGATATTTTCAGATATTTTGTTGCAAACTTAAAAGTAATGTGTTACTTTATACGTTACTTGAAAAAAGTAATCTGATTACTTGTAATGCATTACCCCCCAACACTGGTAAATAGTAGTTATAGATTTGTACTATTGCGTTGCATTTATTCCGGTGTAGTTTTTCAGTAATGACGAAACAGTACAGTAACATATCTAGTAAATCAAGCAGTATGAGAAAAGCCCCCATGGTTTTATTAACTGCTGTGGTATTGTTTTCCTGGAAGCACTGCACATCAGGCTCTGACTTCACATTGTGAAGCCGATGAATAGCCATTTTAAGCCAAATTAGAGGGCAGATCTCGCTGAGAGAAATTGTTGCACTTATTTCTCCCAATGACCCAACATCCCAGATGAAGGTCATTCATCATATTAATATCTCTCTGTATCCTGTTTTTTTTTTTTCCCTCTTGGAATGAGTTCCTATTAAAGACATGTGTGCACGGATTAATCCGAGAAAGCTTCTCAATGGGAATTCTGAGGAGGAGGACCCAGATGCAGAATAAACAAGGGGCGTTATTTATTGACAACAAGTAACTGCACAAGATAGGTGAGGTAGGAATACAGTCCAAACAATAGGGCAGGGCACACAACTGGAGAATAGGTTGGTCGAGGGCACAACTGGAGAACAGGTAGGTCGAAGATGTGACAGCAAAGATGTGACGCCAAAGATGGAGACAAGGTAGCGGCTCAGGGAATCAGAGGCTTGACAGTTGGTGATGAGACTGGACGTAGCACCAGGCTAGCTGCCAGACCAGGGGAGTCAACGACCAGGGTGCAAGAGGATGCGGGACAGGAACCAACACGAGACAAGACTGAACAGGCCAAGACAACAAATAATAAAAGCGAAATAAAACGGATGATGAGACTAGAGAAAAATAAAGAAACAGAACTGAAATAACAGGATCTAGCAAAATGAATAAAAGATCTAGATATAAATTACTGAATATTGCAAAGAAATTAAACAAGACAGCAACCTTGTAGGGAACTAAAGAGAAAACAAATAAAAGATTATTTAATAATCAAATAAAAAACAAGCGAGAAACCAAAAATAAAAATTGGAAGAACTAGATCAAGATAAAGACTAGAACTTGACTAGACTTAAAATCAGGAACAAAGAAAAAAACTGGATAAAAATCAAAACAAACACAAAGCTAGAACTGACAGAGAAACTAAATCTAGTACTGACTGACAAGAAGCAAAAATGCATTGAATACAGACAACACAAAAAACAAACCAGCAAGGACATGAGGGAAAGAGGCACAATATAAAGGGACCAGAGCACATGAGGACCAGGTGAGCACAATTAGTGAAATGAGGACTAGACGTGGACTAAACAAGGGGGTGTGGTATCGGGAAACGAGGAGGCGGGACAAGAGGAGTACATGGCCAACACAAACAAAGACATGTGATCAGGCTCAAGACAAACAAAGAAACATTGAACAGAGACAAGACTGACAAGACTGTCAGGGCACCCTGACACTCAAAGGTTTGTTAAAGTAAAAATGAAGATTTAAAAATAACTTCAAACCATGCAATCAGTTTGACCCAAAGGGAATCTGAATAATGTTCTTTTTTTTTTTTTTCAGAAAATAAGTTAAAATTAGCACTCCGATGTGTTTGATGTGAAATAATACAGCGCTGCTTCTAGAAGGGCCTGTATAACACACTTCTCAACATGTCACAGCTTCACAGGAGATCAAGTAATTAATCAGCACAGGGTTTGATTCCCTTTAACCTGCTTAAGGGCCCCAGGCTAGATCTGTTTCTTGAGAAACCAAAAAAAGCACAAGATACTAATGATGCTGGAATAATCACCTCAAGCGAAAAACATTTTCAATGCTTTTCCACGCAAGCACAAACACGTACTGAGAGTGAAATGCCATGTGTAATGTGCTTTTCCCGCTCTCTCTTTGATCAGTTTCGATATAGTGCGAGTCTGGAGTCTTTATCCGCTGCATATTTGAGCTCTGGTTTCACCAGCAGACCTGTAATGATAAAGAGAGATCGGGAAAAATACAGATGTTCTCTGCCGGTTCAGAGCCTGAAATTGCAGTTACCTTATAATGATCCTTACTGCAAGAATGTCTTGCTAATGGTTTGTGATTTCTCAGTTTGGTTGCTGCGATACATAACGTAAAAATGCAATGCACACTGGGAGTATCGAGCTGGATTTGAGTCAGATTCAAGAAAATAAAGGGCTTGTTTTGAAAAGAGAGCTGCTAGAGATGATGATGAGTACTAAATTATAAAAGATGGTGTCATGAAATTATAATGAGCAATTATAGAGTAGTGATAAGTGGCATTTGAGAGCCTCATAATGATTTCAAATCACTTTTGAAGTTTGCAAGTTCACCCCTTGTCCGTGTTATACAGGGAATTTCAAGGATTTTTGAGCAAAAATAATAAAAATAGATGGACAGAGATTTTAGAAGAAAGAAAAATCTCAAAAGAAGATCTTGCTACAGTCTCGACAATACGGAGAATACATATAAATGAAATTAAAATGAAACAACTGTGAAACATAAGAAGAGTTAATTTGCTAAAACAGATAAATGTTGTGGTTTATTTTTTTTTAGTTAATTTTCATAAGTCATGTTTTTTTATTGTGCATTCCAAGTAATATCAATCAAATTGCAACTGGGTTGTTTTTATTAAGTAATAATAACAAAAAAATACAGGTGTATAATTTACTAAATTAAAGTTCATTAAAAGTATGTTTTTAATATATTAAACGTTTGTTTTTTAAGCAAAAGCAGATAACTCCACATTTTATGTTTCACAGTTAAACAAAACCAAAGTAACAACAAGAAAGTAATTGCTATGATATATAATAAAACACTTGGTTAATCGTTGTAACGTTAAAGGGTTAGTTCATCCCAAAATGAAAATTCTGTCAGTAATTACTCACCCTCATGTTGTTCCAACCCCGTAAGACTTTCGTTCATCTTCGGAACACAAATTAAGATATTTTTTATTAAATCTGAGAGCTGTCTCACTCCTCCATAGGCTTCTAAGGGATTGAAACTGGCCGGCCCAGAAAAGTTAAAGACATCGTTAAAATAGTCCAAGTGACTAGTGGCTCAATCTTAAGTTTATCAAGTGACGAGAATACTTTTGTGCGCAAAAAACAAACAAAAATAACGACTTTATTCAACTATTCATTTCCTTCTCTGTGGGCCTCGAGATAATTCACGTAGTGTAACTGCGCAGCGCTTCTGTGTTGTACGTCACACGTGGCTCACTATTGACCGACGCTGGTCGTGTGTGTGATAGAAGATGTACAGAGACCCACAGAGATGTGTGCCATGATGTGTGAACATTCTTACTTCAAGTTGTTTGATTGACTTCATTGAAATGTTATCTCAAGTGACCAGAGGTGGAAAGTAACGAATTACATTTACTCGCGTAACGTAATTAAGTCGTTTTTTTGTACTTCTACTTTTTTAAGTAGTTTTTGAAATCTGTACTTTTACTTTTACTTAAGTAGGCTACGTTTTGTTTGAAGTATTGTACTTCGCTACATTTGAAATCATATCCGTTACTGAGTAAATAATAATAATACAAGGGAGGGAAAAAAAATCACACTCCGGAAACTACTGAATTGGTTGAGGGGAGAACATACGCGCAAGAAAGGTGACGCAGCTAAAGCTGAAAACGAAGCGCCCTCGAATTCTTATGAAGCGAATTATGGCCAGTATGAAAATACTTTATAGGAAAAAAGCGTGGTTGTCCTCGAGGATAGATCCAATTTGCAAAAAATTTGGACGCAAAGTGGCTGCAAAAGGAGGATACATAGAACACCATCCCTCCTGCAGATAAAGGTATGTCCCGCTTACGTGATGCAGAGGGAATCCCGGAATCCAGTCATGAAAATGGAATTATTCACATAACGCAGATGTCACGTAAAACACGCAAAATAATGGATGGACGAATACATGGAAAGTAGAACTGTGCAATAAATCCAATGCGACATGGTTTGTGAATATTTAAGCACAATATTAACTCGTCTTTATCTTTAGGTCATGTTCCAAAAATATTCAAGCTGGCAGTAATAAAACCTCTCATTAAGAAACCGCAATTAGATCCAAATAACTTAGCAAATTACAGACCGATTTCAAATCTTCCATTTATGTCTAAAATACTAGAAAAGACTGTGTCCGCTCAATTGTGCTCTTTCATGCAAGAAAATGAGATATATGAAAAATTTCAGTCAGGATTCAGACCGCATCATAGCACAGAAACTGCGCTAGTTAAAATTACAAATGATTTACTTTTAGCTTCTGACCAAGGCTGTATCTCAATATTAGTTCTACTCGATCTTAGTGCTGCGTTTGACACTATCGATCATAAAATACTCTTGGATCGACTAGAAATCTACACTGGTGTTCAGGGTCAGGCATTAAGCTGGTTCAGATCGTATTTATCAGACCGTTACCATTTTGTTTGTTTAAATGGGGAAAAATCGAAGATAACGTCAGTAGACTATGGAGTGCCGCAAGGATCGGTGTTAGGCCCTCTGCTATTCTCAATATATATGCTGCCACTTGGTAATATTATAAGAAAACATGGAATTAATTTCCACTGTTATGCTGATGACACTCAATTATATATTTCATCACGGCCAGATGAAAACACTAACTCATCAAAATTGACAGAGTGTCTTGAAGATATAAAATGCTGGATGATGCATAATTTCCTGCTACTAAATCCAGATAAAACGGAGGTATTACTTGTTGGTCCAAAAAACTATCCACAAAACCACTTACAATACAACTTTAATATAGAAGGATGTCCTGTTACTTTATCCTCTACGGTAAAAGACCTGGGAGTTATACTAGACCACAACTTGTCTTTTGAAAATCATATTTCATATGTTACAAGAACAGCCTTTTTCCATCTTAGAAACATTGCTAAATTACGTAACATGCTATCTGTTTCCGATGCAGAAAAGTTAGTTCATGCATTCATGACCTCGAGACTAGATTACTGTAATGCTTTATTAGCCGGTTGTCCTGCATCCTCAATAAACAAGCTACAGTTAGTGCAAAATGCAGCCGCTAGAGTTCTTACTAGGTCAAGAAAATATGATCATATAACACCAATTTTATCATCTCTACACTGGTTACCTATTAAGTTCCGTATCAATTACAAAGTACTATTACTGACCTATAAAGCCCTAAATGGTTTAGCTCCTGTGTATTTAATGGACCTTCTATCGCCCTACAATCCATCGCGTTCTTTAAGATCACTAAATTCGAGGCTTCTGGTCATTCCTAGGATATCTAAGTCCACTAAAGGAGGGAGGGCGTTCTCACATTTAGCTCCTAAACTCTGGAATAGCCTTCCTGATATTGTTCGAGCCTCTGACTCGCTGTCCCAGTTTAAAACTAGATTAAAGACGCATCTTTTTAGACAAGCATTTACATAATGCTTACCTTTTATAATACTGCTGAATCAGATCAAATGCATTTAATACTATAAAACTTGAAGAGACTGTAGGTTATCTGTATAGGTTGCATAGTATTTGCAGTCATTACGTTCCTGTGTATATTGCGTGAATGACGGGTGGTTGGGCAGATATTGTGTGTTGCGGTAGGTAGTATGCCATACGGAACCGTTGTCCACTGAAACTGCCTATTCACGCACCAGTGGGGCTCGACAGCCTTAGTCAACGTGTTGGCGCGTATGGTTGGGTTGCGGAGAGATTGTGAGATTGTGGTTAGGTCTCAGCAGCGGGAGGGACGTAGAGGTCAGTAAGCTGGGCTGAGTTGAGTGGGGGACGGAGGGGGGTGATTTTGGGACGCAAGAGTCACTGTCTTCATGTTTTGTCATTTACGCCTGTGTTATGGAAATCATCATTATGAACAGCAGCTACGCTAATTATTTTCCCTTTGCTTTTCTGCTGTTATCTCGGGACGCGAGTCCCGAGAAAATGGCGTTCGTCAGCTCCAGTTTGTATCCAGCTTCTCACGGAGACTTCAGATGCTCCAATCACAAAGCCTATGAAGTGACGACTCAACACAGGCGATATGGACTCTCTATGGTGGACGGCACTGATCCTCAACAACTCGTCTTAAGACCGGCGTGCATACTTGGACTTCCAAAAAATACTCTAAATGTTCCGATCCAATCTGACTTGTAATGCTGCCCGAATCATGCACTGTTCCTTCGTTGGCCAGAGGAGAACTGGCCCCCCGACTGAGTCTGGTTTCTCCCAAGGTTTTTTTCTCCATTCTGTCACCTGATGGAGTTTTGGTTCCTTGCCACTGTTGCCTTGGCTTTTGGCTTGCTTAGTTGGGGACATTTAACATTTAATATTCAATAATATTATTGATCTGCCTTACTTAAGGTGGACGTTGACGCAATTTCTTTTAGAAACAAACTTTGTTATATTGTTTTCATGTTATCACTGTGAAGCGCTTTGATACAATCTGTATTGTAAAAAGCGCTATATAAATAAAGGTGACTTGACTTGACTTGACAAAAATAATGCATGTAAATATATAACCCTATTTGTTCTGCTGAGCTGCGCCGCTTTGTCTACTACACCCTTACAGAAAAACCACATGAGTTTCACATGTGCAAAAACACATGTGATCCCATGTGACAACGTGGACATGTGATTTTGCACATGTGAAATTTAACATGTGAAATATGTGGAACACATGTGCTTTGCACATGTTAAAGGTAATTTGCACATGGGAAACGTGTGGTTTTGGAACATTTTCATGTGAAACCCATGTATATTCCCATGTGAAACCCATGGGATTGCATGTGAAACCCATGTGATTACATGTGAAACCCATGGGATTGCATGTGAAACCCATGTGATTACATGTGAAACCCATGGGATGTGAAACCCATGTGAAACCCATGTGATTACATGTGAAACCCATGTGATTACATGTGAAACCCATGGGATTGCATGTGAAACCCATGTGATTACATGTGAAACCCATGGGATTGCATGTGAAACCCATGTGATTGCATGTGAAACCCATGTGATTACATGTGAAACCCATGGGATTGCATGTGAAACCCAAAATTCCCATGTGAAATCCATGAGCTTACATGTGAAACGTAAAATTCCCATGTGAAACATTTAATCACATGTGAAACCCATGAGATATCATGTGAAATGTAAAATATCTCATGTGAAACCCATAGAATGACATTTGAAACCCATCAACAATCCATGTTAAAGCTACACACCATGTAAACCTGTAACTTCATGTGAAATCCATGTAAAAATCATTAAGCAATATACCACAGAAAACGGTAGGCCTACCATGTTCTTGTGTAGGCTCTATAGCCTAATGTTTCCCAACATTAAAACAAATAATTCAAAAAAAAAATTTTTTCACTTTTTATTTCATTTCAAAATATGCAATACAAATTGAATGTTTAAAACAAACAAAGCAAAACCAAATTAAAATTATACATAAAAAGCCGCAAAAAACGCAGGTATACGCGCATGTGTGTGTGTGTGGTGTGCGTTTGTGAAAGTGTGTTGTCTCAGTCCTTTGTGTCTCCTGCAGCAGGCATCCTGTTTTGGGATAGAAAAAGATCAAAGATTAGGGCAGTGCAAACCATAGACTGTAAAAAAAAATATGGACGTAGTGTCCGTGACGTCACCCCGTAGGTTTCTGAAAAGCATTTTTATGGGGCTTAATAATTAATTATTATTCATTTGTAATGTTATTATGTCATTAAACGTTTTACGTAAATATGCTATGGAAATACATCTTGCTTAAACAACTGTATAAGACGAGTGGTGCGTCTCATTTATAAAAAAAACTATTGACAGTTTGTGATTAGATCACAATGTAGACTGAGGAATAAACTGAGTCATCAGTCCTCGCGCATGTCGGTTTCGCAAATGTGAACAGACCACATGGGGATCACACTTGGATGTTGGATCGTCTGAATATTACCTTTCTGCTCGTCTCCTCAGATCTTTTAACTTTTGTGCCATGCAGACCTTGATCTCAGTGCCTCCGATGCCTGGGTGCCTCTTTTTGACATGGTCTGTAAGAAATGAGATTGATTACATTAAAATTTGAAAACAAGTTTGACATGAAGTGACATAACTGTCAGATTCAAACTGTGCTTTCCGCGCTATGGCTGGCGCTGACGGACGCGCTCAGCGCTTGTCATATATAATAACTATTGATAAAAGATATTCAGACATGCTTACCAATTATTAGCTGCACCTTTTGTAGGTCAAGGCTCTTTTTTCACCAACAACCCCTTTTTTTCCGTTCATGCTGCCATCTCTTCGAAAGAGAAGATGGAGTCCATAAGAGTTCTGGTTAACTTTTTGTAGCCCTTACATCTTTGAGCATGATCCAAAGCAACTGGGTTCATTAAGTCAGTCACAGACTTGTTCTGCAAAGCAAAAAATAAAATAAAAAATAGAACATTTTCGTCAGGACAGAAACCGTGATCTTTTCAACGTTATTGCATATTAGGTGAGGTTTTCACTTTGGAGCTGTGAGTGTAAATTTTAGCATACAAGTATTTATTGTTCATGCTCGAGTCTTGATACTCTTTTACCTTCATATTCCAGAGTTTAGGGGTAAAATGCGAGAAATCTCCTTTAGTGGACTTGGATATGCTGGGCACTACTCACTGATCTATATAAATGACTTGATTGCTCATGACGTCATGTAAATTGAAGTCACCATATTCTATTGAATTAATAGGAAATCATCTGACTTTAATGAGTAAACATGACCTAACGAGTCAGTGTTTTTTATATTTGAATTCTATACATTCTTACCATGTAAACATCCAAAACATTTCTGATTATTATCAATGTTGAAAACAGTTGTGCTGATTAATGTGTTTGTGTAAACCATTGTAACAGTTTAAACCATTTTTTCCCCTCCAGGATTCATTGTTAAATAGACCACAAACATATGAAGGGTAGTTTACACTAATGTTCAAACATTTGGGGTCAATGATAGATTTAAAAATGAACAGAAAAAAAAGAAGAAATTCATATTTTTACTCAGCAAGGATGCATTAAATTGATCAAAAGAGAGAGTAAGGATTTCTGTTTCAAATAAATGCTGTTATTTTAACCTTTCTATTCATCAAATAATCCTGAAAAACACAAAAATATGAAGCAGCACAACTGTTTTCAACACTGATAATAATCATAAATGTTTTTTTGAGCATCAAATCGTCATATTAGAATAATTTATGAAGGATGATGTGAAGCTGTGATGCTGAAAATTCAGCTTTGATCATAGGAAGTAATTGCATTTTACAATATATTCACATAGAAAACAGTTTTTATTTATTTATATTATTTCACAATATTATTGTTTTTAATGTTTTTTGGTGAACATAAGAGAAAGAGACATAAACATTTGTACCAAGACAATTAGTGTATGTTTGACATTAGTGTATGTTTGGCGTTTTACTTACTAATCATATGGTTCATCAATAGTGCTTTAGAGATGAAGATCAGCTCCACTCCGCTCCGTTGAAGGGCATCAGCACTGAAGGATCTAAGAACACAACAAGCCATTTGTCACTGAGCCAACAATGCAATGCCAGGTTTATTGAAAGGAAAGAAGCTACAGCAGAGGTGAAATGCAGAAAAGAGAAAGAATTTAAAGAATATACAGAATATAATTTCTTAACTAGGATAACAGAATTTGTTTTTGGGTTTACTTATTCATTTAATTTTGCTCATACGGTGTAACTTCGTTTGGATGTCAAAACCTTCTTAAAATAAACAATTTAAAAAAACAAATTGAGAAATAAAATGAGGTTATTTAATGAGCTTCCTCGGCTCACCTGTGTCCTAACGTTACTTCTCCGGCAGCAGCTTTCTCCAGAAATGTTGAAGTCGTGGAGCTTTCTCTCTGTTATGGGTTATTTTGTTACTACTGAAATCACAGAACATTTTTTAATCAAAATGTGTTTAACGTTACCATTGAGCTAACGTTAGTTTCAGCCAATTTTCTTGCTCCTGAAAGTAACATCACCGATACGTTATGTTTACGTTTGTGTTAAATAAATTAGCTCACTTCCAAGTAAAACCTTTACAAAACCTCTCATCTACACATAAGAGGTGATTAAAAGCCCAAACTTTAATAAATAAAAGTTCAACCGAGTTAACATTACGTTAGCCTAGCTAGCTGCTACCTCTTCAGAAAACGGTTGAGATCCTAACGGACTTTTTCCGAAGACACTACACCATGTAAATTTTTAACAGAATCGTGTCAATTACAAGTAAGAGAAATGTCAAAAACAGTTGTGAGTATTATTCGTGTGATTTTAGAGACTAATCTCACCTGGAAAAAGCCGTGAAAAGTTTAAACAACATCGAGAGAGGGAGTTTTGTTGCTTACCAGTAGCAGTGGTCCCGCGCCGTTTCCATGGCAACTCTGCGCGCCGGCCGCTCCAGTGTTTGAAATACTCGAAAGTTCACGCGCACGGCATTGATTAAACCACGTCAAAATCATGCAGCACTTAAAATGAAAAGTTTAATATCCACTTTATTTTATTTGAAAACGTGCTTGCAGTAGCCTATTGATTATATCAAATATAATATACTGTTGATTATGTAAAATATATTTACAATATAGCTTTAGAAATGGTAAACAGTGTTGAAATAAAAGTATTGCAAAAACTCATTAAAAACTATACGTGTATATAAGTGTTAGTATATACACATGCATTATAAGCTTTATGTTCTATGCATTTTGTGTGAAAAAGGCTATTGAAGCTAAAAATGTACAGTATTTGTGACGTGGTAACATAATTCACATGTTAAAACCTATTACAACGTGCAAATATATTTCACATGAGCTCCACATTATTACCTATAACATGTTTTCCACATGTGCCACGTGTTCCATTAAGTTCACATGTGGTGACATGTTGTTCACATGTGGTCGAACATTACTGCATGTGGTGACATGTTGTTCACATGTGGTCGAACATTACTGCATGTGGTGACATGTTGTTCACATGTGGTGAAACATTGTTCACATGTGATGACATGTTGTTCATATGTGGTCACATGTGGGCATATGTGGTCACATGTGGTCACATGTGGGCACATGTGGAAAACATGTGATAACATGTGAAATTCATGTGTTTTTTCTGTAAGGGCATACTCAAGTACGCGTGACATTCATTGTGTTTTCAGCGTCTCACAAACAATTTGAGGATACGAATACATGAACATTTCCAGAGCTGCTCTGAGAGAACGCCTTATGAGCATTTTCATAATTTTATTTGAGAAAAACAAAACCATTGTCAAATACACTTTGAAACACTTTTTTACACTTTTGGTCTTCACCACAACCCGTCAAAATAAAAGTTTGGTTTTACTAGGAGAAATTATGACAGAAATATATTACTATTGTAGGCATACAATAGAACGTAGCCTACTTCTCAAAATAATAATAATAACAACAATAATAATACATTTTATTTAAACATTATTTAAAGGAATATATTTTTTGTCCATGGTTTAATTTAGTAAATCTGTTTTTGCAGCGCTTTCTCAAAAAATAAAAAGACACAAGTTTAAATTTGATTACCACGGTTTTGATAATATATTTGGATTAAATCATAAAAACAAACATTAATTTTCTGAATAAAATACATTTCATAGGACAATATTGTTTTTTAACATTTTAATAAATAATTAATGTTAAAAATAAGTTGTTAATCTAATTCATTATCAATTATCGAATTTAATTGATTAGACATGTTCTATTGAAATTTTAATAAACAAAACAAACAAATGGTTTCAAGTTTGTTATGATTAAAAGCATTTGTTCAACCAAAAAAAACCCTGTCATTTTAACTGATGATAATAATAATAATAATAACAACCATAATTTAATAATACAGTTTATTTAATAATTGATTAATACTGTAAACCGTGATATTTTCTGAGACGTTATCATACTGTGAAAATCTCATACCATTACAACCCTACATGGGAGAGTTCCCCATCCCCGCTGTTAAAAAAGTAACTCAGTAACTTTTACTCTGAGTAAATTTTAAATGAGCTACTTTTTACTTTTACTTGAGTATAGATTTTTAGACCGGTAATTTTACTTGTACTTAAGTAAAATTCCATGGAAGTAGTAGTACTTTTACTTGAGTAGACTATTTTATTACTCTTTCCACCTCTGCAAGTGACTTTGACTGTCTTGGATCAGAGAGGCTTGGCCTTTGGTTTGGGTGAACGCTTGTGGCTGAAACTTTCTTTTTTTATTCTGCTGGTCCACCTGACACATTCAAAACACACAATGTCGACAAGCAGTTTGAGGGAGCCGCAGGCATGGTTTGAAGTAAATGGCATACTGCCAGCTTTACTTTGCACATGAACTCAGCTATATACCCCAAGTCATGATTCAGCCGGCGTATTCCGTAAACTATGAAGCCGCATAGCCTCATATGAACTACTGAGCAGCAAACCAAATTAGGGTTAATAGCTAGTAATTTCCTTTTCTTCTTACTTCGAATTTGTCCCGTCCTTTAGATGGCCTCCATGTGGTGTTTGTCATTCATGTCACTCACTGTAGGCCTTCATTGGGAAGTGTGCCAGAGCATTAAAAGACTTTATAATTACTCGTGCATCAAGATTAGCCCATCCAAACAGATTTCTCTTCTCCCTCCTGACTTTAGGCGATCTATATGTATTGAAACCAAGTAGACATTTAAGTATCTGCAAGGTCAGTGACATTAGTTGCGCAGTTCCCTTGGGGGAACCTCGAACGCTAAAGGTACTAATTATCGCTCACACGCTGTGCATTTTCAAAGAGCAGACGCTGATAAGATGCGAACCGGCAACGGACCATGGTGTGTGTGTGTATTTGCATAATTCAAAAGCTAGGCTGAATATGAGCCTAATGTAAATCATCAACGGCCTACAGTGGAGATTAACCAGAACAGAAAGGAAGGAGAGCACCATGAGTAAACTATGCCACACGTACCAGGCCAGACTGTGTCTGATCCTAATCGCTTGTCAACGAATCAACAAGAGCCCTCAGCACTTGACAGCAAGACCTTGAGTATGGTTATCACCCTCGAGTCTTGTCTCAATGTCAGGCTGACCGTGTTCACGAGCACATATGCACACCCCCGCGTTCAGTGCCTGCCAAAGACACAAACACTCGGAGGATAGAGGGTGTAAATGACCTTTTAGAGCACAGGGTTGAAAGACAGCAAAGAGCAAAGCGGAATATCAATTCATGTAATCACTTCGCATCCATTGTCCATATTGCCCGTATGGCAATACGAATATTTCTTTTAATATATATCAAAAACATATACATTTCATTTCACGAGTTTACATGTTAATGAAATCTGATGTAATATAATAATGCGTATTTGGCTTGCTGTCCGGGGGGAGGGCTCCGAGCTCAGAATTCGGCCCGACCCCAGAGTACTCCCCCCTAACCTTAGAGGTCATAGGTATCTATGAGCGGACCCCGCCGAATGTGGGGTGAAGGGGTGGTGGAGGGATGCTGAGAAAGAAGTCATGAGACAGGAGGTAAGGGAAGGCTTTATTTATACTGGCTTCTTCTTGTGCTGATTGGATGATTACCTGAACATGCTCCTCCCGAACTTTGTTACATAAAACTTCATTTAAATACTGTTATTTTGAACTTTCTATTTATCAAAGACTTCATGTTTTTCACAAAAATATTAAGCAGTACAACTGTTTTCAACACTGATAATAATAAGAAATGTTTCTTGAGCAGCAAAATCAGCATATTAGAATAATTTCTGAAGGATCATGTGACACTGAAGACTGGAGCAATGATGCTGAAATGCCATTACAGGAAAAAATATATATTTTAAAATATATTCAAATAAAAAACAGGTGTTTTAAATTGTAATAATATTTCACAATATAATTGTATTACTGTATTTTTGATTAAATAAATGCAGTCTTGATGAACATAAGAGACTCTCAAAAAAATTTTTTTTAAATCTTACCAACCCCAAGCTTTTGAACAGTAGCGTATATTTATACTTTTTCATTTACTGAAATTTGTATTTTAACAGGGAAATTTCCTCGCCCTTTAAAGTATATTTTGTAAAATATATTGCATCTGAAGGTGAAAAACAAATTAAACTGATCTTTTCTGAAGGTATTTTACTAGGCAATATATTACATCAGCTAGATTTTTGCATTTTCTAAAGAAAATATTAGTGGGGTTTGCCTGTGCAGAACTTGCCGACACAATTTGCAGGGTCTTGTGGGAGGTATAGAGCATTGTTTAGTTGTTGCTAGGGTGTTATGGGTGGTTGATAGGTGGTTAGGTTTCCTCACAAAAGCCCTCTAAAAATACGATCCATTTTATCCTGCGACAGACAAAAATCCAAGTAAAGTACTTTGAAAGGAGCACACGTCTCCTCTTCTCAACAAGCTGTATGATTTGTAATTCCATTCAGGTTTGAAGCTCAAACAGCGCGGGACGCATCAAAATTTAGTACTTTAGGTCAGAGGTTTGTTCGAATCCCTGACCCTAAGCTTTAGCAAGAATCCGTGATAAT